>NC_045453.1:32481982-32524339 GCF_002776525.5 Piliocolobus tephrosceles | reverse complement strand
AATGACGACAGATGACAATTATGACAGATGACGATGACGACAGATGACGATGGTGACAGATGATGACAATGATGATGGTGACAGTAACAGTGATGCTACAGCAGCAGCAGTAAACACTTTCCAAGTGCTCGGTGTGGGTTAAGACGGAGATAAGTCTTTTCTGGGGATCACTTAATTTAATTTTAGCAACCCTGGGAGGTCAGTGTGACTACTATCCTCATTTCACAGCTGATCAAGCAGGATCAGAGAGGTTAAGTCACTTGCCCATGGCCCCACAGCTCAGTAAGGAGTTCAGGCATGTGTCTCACCTGATGTCAAAGATGTCCTCTGTTTCCAGTTATTTGGACCAGTTGTTTGACCTGTGTGCCAGCATCTCATCATGGGCATGAGATCTCTGGGGGCTGCTTCCAGGGCTAAGTAAGCTAATGAATGTGGAGTCATTAGCAGAGCACTCTCCCCAACCCTGCCTGCAGGCAGCCACCTGTGTCAGCTCTTGTTATACCCTGCGTGATGACAAATGCCACTAACTGCTAATAAGCCAGCTGCATCCCTAAGGAATGGAATGGTCTTTGTTAAACCAGACTTGTGGCTCCTGCTTTAGACATTTTGGACATTCCTCCGTGCTTTCTATACTTCTGTTTGCTATATTTTACTTTAAGTGAATTCACATTTTTAACTCTGTTTATAAGAAAAAGCAAATCTCTATAATTGCCCTAAATGAGAAGTCAGTACTTCTTGCCCTAATTCAAGTATTTTCATTATTAATGTTTAAACATTTTCATTATTAATTAAACGTTAATAATGTTTTCTCATTGTCTGTCCACATGCCATTCACAAGAAGTCATCTCACGAACCCCAGGAGCACAAGACCCACACTGGGGAAGCCGGGAATGAGACAAGTCCCCGGCGAACCACGCAGTCTCCAGTCTCCCTGCCCCCAGGTCTTGCCAGGTCACCAGCAGAGCGCTTCCTACAAGGCAAATCCCATTGTCTCTCCATCCCTGGGGGTTCCAGCTGCCCTCAGGGAAAACCTGCCAGGCCAACTCTCTCCAATCTGTGGGCTGTTTTTTATTTTAATTTTTTTTTAAAAACAGGGTCTGGTTCTGTCACCCAGACTGGAGTAAGTGGTGTGATCAAGGCTCACTACAGCCTTGACCTCCCGGTCAACCAAAAACAAAAAACAAAACTGTTTTGTAGAGATGGGGTCATGCAATGCTGTCCAGGCTGACTTTGAACTCCTAGGTTCAAGTGATTCTCCTGTCTTGGCTTCCCAAAGTGCTGGAATGACAGGTGTGACCCACCTCACCGAGCCCTGGGCTGTTTTTAATCATTACAGTTCCGCTGACAAGAGCCGCCCCCTTTCACCATCGACACTGCTTTTGTGCTATGAGGGTAGAGGCAAGTGACTGCATCAGACACCTCCAGCCTGCAGCGCTGATGCTCTTTCCTCTCTGGCCCTTTTCAGAAAAGGTGTGTGCTCCTGTCCCCTGTCTTTGCATGTTATTCCCCTTTCTGCGATGCTCTGCACCTAACTCTCTGCCTGGCTGATTCCCACTCCTCCCTCAGGCCTCACTCAGGAGACGGTCCTTGATACAAATGTGTAATCTCAACAGACCCACTCTGCTCTCAGGAACCCATCCTCACACCCAGCATCTGGAGAGCGAGCGAGACCCTGTGTCTGAGGTCAGAAGACGGCGCTGAGGGGAGCAGGCACTGGCCGAGCTGAGCTACGGAAACCACTGCCAAGGAGAAGTGTGAGCCCCAGCGGGGCTGGGAGCGGCAGCCCTGCTCCCTCCGGGAGGCTCATGGGCCATACGCAAGGGCTGGGCTGCGGGGGCCACACCATGGCAGGAAAGCCAGGCTCTGCTCAGCCGTAAGAACCATGCCAGCCCCAAAGTCAGATACTTGGGGCACACAGAGACCTGTGTGTGTGGAGGGGGCCTCTGCGTGAGAGCTGGGACCCTCCAGGGGTCCCAACTCTCAGACCCCAAATTCCAAGCCAGGTGAAACTGGAGAGACACAGCCACCCCCGAGGAGGGCTGAGCATGCCTCTGAGCAGGTGCCTGCTAGCGCTGTAGGGGTGCTGTGGACGGGTGGCCTGTGAGGCTGTGGGTGTCACCCTTCTGTGGCAGAAGGAAGTCCCAGGCACAGTGCACCCGCTCTGAAGCAAAAGCCTACCAGGCTGTCCTGGGGCCTGGATTTCCAACTTCCCACACTCATGGAGAGACGTGTCTACCTTCCCACCCCCAAACTGTGTGAGACTTGTTTATAGCCTGAAATTTTATGAGACAACAGGATTCCAAGTCAACAGGGAAGCTCCAAAAGAATCGCTCTGCCAGGTGGGAGAGGAGGAGGAGCTGGTGAAGTGCCTGCAGGTTTCTGTGGCCAGTTCCTGCTTTCCTCCCTTCTATCCTTCCTTTCTTCTCCCCTATCCTTGGGAGGTGCCCTGGTCTATTCAATTAAAATAAAAACAACCCCCACTACCCAAAGCCCCTACTGCCTTTGATAATAGTCGCTCTACACAGCAGACACTGTGCTAAGTTCCTCCCACCCTCCAAACAACCCTGAGGTAGGTCCATTACTTTTCCCATTTAACAGAGGGAAACTGAGGCTTGGAGCAAGGCACCAAGCCCGCCTCCCCTCAAGAAGCATCGGAAGAATCCTGCATAGGCCGCAGCACGCTGAGCCTGCATCAGCACTGACCAGCTCCCAGGCATACACACATGCAGGGACTGAAGCATCCTTTAGGCCAAGAGGACCCCTGTGGCAGGATTTCGGCCATAGGAAAGTCCCTCAACCCTACGTCCTACCCCTTTTCGGGTCACTGAAATCCCCCCACTGGGCACTTGCCCCTCCAGAGAGCCCTTTCCTGCCTAGAAGCTCCCAGAGAAACCCAAAGACACCCTGGGAGGGGGGGAAGGTGTGCCAGGGAGATGAACGTCGTTAAGTACCTTCACTTATTGGCTGTGCCAGACTTGAAAAGAGACAGTAGAGAAAAGTGCCCCAGCAAACCCTTCAACCCAGCCAGGCAGCACAGCGTGGCAGCGCGTCGAGCACAGGCCTGGCTCTCTGGAGAACAATGCTCTACGAGGGCCGTTGCCTAAGCTATAGCCAGGGACACCCGTAGGGACGTCTGGCCATTCTAGGAGAAGCTCAGCTCAGTGCGGTCTCCAGTCAGTACCTGCATCGTCCAAGTGGGCGGCTGAGGACGGTGGCTTGTCCAGGGAGACCTGGTCCGTGCCAGTGGCCAAGGGGCTTCCAGGCTGGGCATCTTCTGAAGTCAGCATCTCCGACTTGGGAGTAGGTGGTTCACTCTGCACAGATCGGGGTCCTCCATCGGGGTTGCACGTTTTGCTTTCAGCATCTACAAGGAAATGCAGCTGTCAGCCAGGCCTGCGCCTCTCTTCCTTCATCCCCTCCACCATCCCAAGAGCCTTCCTGAGGAGTATCCATTCTAGGCTCTGGGTGGTCCCCCACCTCTCCCCCCACCACACACCAGGGAACAACGAACGGTGATTGCTGTAGACCTCTGAGATGCAGGGGTGGTTGTGGCTGCAGAAAACCAACTCACCTCTGCACCCACCACTCGACCCTCAGCCAGGCATTACACAGGTGTTTACTGATCACCTACTACGTGTCTGGCACTGTGACAGACTCTGGCAAGGTGGAGGTTAGTAAGATACAGTCCTTGCCCCCAGGGCGCTCACACTCTAAGGAAGCCACGCAGATGACCACACATGGTACCGTGAGCCCAGAACGGGGGCACACCCATGGATGGAGGGGACACAGAGCCGGGGGTCCCTAGGTTGACAGGCAGCCCTCCCAGCAGAGGAGGCACTGGCAGGGCATAAGGAAGGATCTGGTGCTTCCCCTCTCTTGAAGCTTGGCTGCTGCAGCCTCTGAGGGTCCGGCCCTTCACTTGTCATCCCTGGGGTTGCACCTTAATGGTGAGGGGCTCCGCACTCGGAGAGCAAAATAAATGGCCCAGTCACCCAACTGTAGGATGGCAGGGCCCTCGGCCAGCAAGTCACAGTCACGTCACTGAGATGCACGTTACAGCTCCACGCACAAAGCCTCCACATGGCCCTGCAGGATTCCTCTCAACCCCTACAGCGGTTCCTGGAGGCCTGGTGCAGAGCGCAGTGTGACCTGCACATGTCGACACAGCCATGCGGTGGCCGTTTGGGGATGCCAGCCTGCCCCGACCTCCTTCCACATGCCTCCCCCACATGCCTCCCATCCTGGCAGTCGAAGGAAGAGGCAACATTTACTTCAGGGTCGGGGTCCATAGGACCTGGTCAGTTCTGATTCCTGCCTGCCATCCCTGTGTCCTTCAACAGTGTCCCTTTCACTCCTAAAAGTGTCCTGTTTGGACAACAGTACAGTCACCCTATCATGCGTCCCACCACCTGCAAATGGCATTTTGGGCCCAAAGAGCAAATTCCTCTGGATCTCAATTTCCTTACCTATAAAACGGGAATAATATTTCTGCTTGCTTCATGGCAACATTACGAGAATTAATGGAGCTCAGGTATGGAATGTGTCTGGCATAAGGTGTGCACTTTACATATGCTTTCTGTCATGTTGGTGGTGATGGTTTCTGACAACGAAAAGAGGAGGGTGACAAGAGTGATCTGGCCCTTGGTCTGCACCTTTGGGCCCATCTGCTAACAGCAGGCTTAGGACAGAACCGTTTCTCCCTCCACAGAGTCCTCACCACACCCAGGACTCACGCCAGACCCACTTCCTGCCTGGGGCCCTGGAAGAGATTTGAGCTGTCATCACTGCCGATCAGATTCCCTCTGCTGCGCATGTCTCCTCCGGAGAGAATGAAAAGGTCAGCCACGCCGGAAGTCTGGAGATTTAGGGCCGGACGATCTCATCCATGCAGACGCGTCAGTTGCCCAGAGGTCCAGGCGAGGCTGGCAGGCTCTTCCCATAAGGCGCAGATGGCAAACGTGCCAGGCTCTGTGGGCCACGTGCCATATGCCCCGTGCTACAACTCTTCCTTGAGTTTTTGTTTAATTTTTATGAAAGTCTTTCCTATTTAAAAAGCATTCTTAGCTCAAAGGCCACATAAAAACAGGTCCTGAGCCAGATTTGACCCTTAGCTATAACAGCCCACCAACCCGGATACAAGCCAAGAGAGCTCACCAAGTAGACAAAATCAGAAGTCACAAAGCTCAAAACTGAAATCAGCCCCTTCTCATGACTGGTTTCCTCGTACTTGACATGCAACTGCGACAGCACAGCTTACCCGGGCCCTGGCCACACACAGGGAATGTAAGAGCTGGCGTGAGGGAGCACAGGGCTCCGCCAGCTTGAGCTTCACACCTACCCTGTGTGACAGGCAAGGCTGCCACCCACCACTGGCAGTTATGGACGCCAAACCTTAGAATGCACAGGTCTTTTGCTGCCACGCCTGTCACTGCTGTTAATAAGGATACCTCCATCATCATCATCATCAGCAGCAGCAAACTCATCACAACCACCACCATAAAAGGGTCAGAACATTGAACCTGGAAGGCCCAGAGGTCTCCAGACTCAAAAAAGCACCACACCCCTCCACAATCTGAGCCTTCCCCTGCTTTTGCAGCTTAGCAGCCCTTGCAGGACTTCTCTGGGCTGCGGTCAGAGCTCCAGCTCATAATCATGTTCAATGAAAAGTTTCAGTTCCCAAAATAGCCCTGGTGGCAGGGATGTTGCTAAGAAACGCAGGTTGGGGAGGGGTGGGGGGAGTGGTGGGAGCCCAGGCCCTGCTCCTTTCCCTGGAAGGTCAGCCTCCCCCTGGCCACTCTCCTTCGAGGGCTGCAGAAGGGAGCGCAGAGCAGTGCGCCTGAGCAGCCACAGTGAGAGGGAACGTGCTGCAGACATGCACATGCACTCAGATGCGCATGCAGGCACACACGTGTGCAGTCATGGCACATGTATGTGCACGGTGCAAGCACACGTGGGTGCACATGTGTGCACGTGCATGGGTGTGCACACATGCAGACATGTGTCCCCCGGCGTTCCTACCACATGGAAACCAGACAGACTTGATTTGTCACTGTCCAATTCCCTGAGGAAAGAATGCCTAGTCAATCTCAGGTCACTGAACACAGCACAGAGTAACAAACTCTCTTCTTTTATACCCAATGACAGGGTAGGAAATTCCTTAAATTATTTAAGAAAATGCCAAGTCAACGCATACAGGGAGATGGAGGAAAGCCATTCAGAACATAAACAGTGTCTGGCACAGAGAAACGTGGGCTGGGCGAGGGGGCTGGGGAAGGGGACCCCTTCTGCTAGAGATTTGGTCTGGCCTCGCTTGGTCACGGATATCTCAGAGGAGGGCGGAAGGAGCACTGAAGACAGCAGAGGGGTCCCCCTCCCCTCCCCGGGACACGACTGGCCCCACTGCACACATCTAGTAATGTAATAATGCCACCAGCAGGGTCCTTCCTAGGTCCAAGCTGATGACTAGTCACAGAACAGGAGGGGATGGGGTCGGAGTGGTCCATAAAATGGACCATCGATCATAAAATAACACCCCAGAGGGAGCAAATTCACGCCCTGGACGCTGCCTCAACCCCCAGGAGCTGGCGGGCTCTTTCCTTCCGGCCGTTCCCAGAGGCCAGCTCCCTCCACCAGGCTGCCCACCTGCTTCAGGGCAAGCTCCAGGGTGTCCGACGTGTATGCACATGCGAGTGTGCATACGTGCGCGTGTGCAGGGCAGAGGGCAATCCTGGGATTTGTAATGGCCAAGGAAGTTCAAATGTGAGTTTTGAGGGGGTTCAAATGAGGCTCCGGGGCCCTGACAATCCACTCCCGCAGCCTCACAGGGCCTGTCCCGCAGGAAGTCCCGGCCACCTTGCAGGGAGGCTCATGAGCCTGGCCGGCCACAGGAGGGCGCCCCCGGCTGCAGATGCGTCCCTGCCGGCAGTGGAAGGCGGTGGCTGAAGCTGGTTCCTTAACCCCAAAGCCAGGAAAGCGCTTCTGCTCCTCACCCTGGAGAGTCCTCACACCCACAGCAGAGGCGGCGGCACTGCGTGCCCACCCCGGAGCGGCAGCCCTCACGCCGGGTCCTCCCCTGAGCCGGAGAGGGCAGGTGCACAGCCACCACCACCAATTCCAGTCATCCTGCAAGAGGGTCTGACCTCAGGTCGACCCAGTGAGAACAGGCATTTTTGAAGCCAGTGCAGGACGGAAACCGCGGTGCAGGGAAGGATTTAGCCCGGAGCCTGTGGCCAAGCATCTGCGTGGATCCTGTTATTACTGCACGTTGATTACAGGTGGCACGCAGTAAAGGATTCAAGCAGCACAGAAGAGTCGACCGTGAACAGCAAGTCCAAGTCCCCTCCCAGAGCAACCCCTGCTGCCCCGTCCCTGATATTTCCCTGCAGAGACACTCGGGCTCCTGGCAGACCCCACCCACTCGCACTGTGGCTGCCCCAGCCTTCCACAGCAGCGTGGTTATGCCTCTGCCACCCCAGCCGCTGTGTGGGCAGGGAACATGGGAGGCGTCTTGACCCAAGCCCCTCTCCCGCTTTCTCCTTTCCTCCAGCACAACCCACCATCCCAAGGTCCCTTCCACCGCGGGGACTTGCTCTTGCTGCTCCTGAGGGCTGGAAGTCACTCCCTGCTTCCCTGTCTTTTGGCTTTTCAACCTTCCTGCATCCAAGTTGGAATCAGCTGTGGAGGATGAGGAAGCGCTGCTGCCTGGGTCCCACGCCCAGAGCATCTTATTTACCTGCTGCCTGAGCGGTGGAGGATTGTTAAAGCTCTCCAGGTGATCCTAATATGCAACAAACTCGGAGAATCAGGCCAGGTCCTCCTGCCCACCTGTGGACCCCACGCAACCATCTCCCGGCCCCGGAGGACCAGGTCAGGTCCTGTCTCGTGTTCTTAGGGTGCCATGTCCTTCACCACACTCATCGCCGTCGTGAGTAGCTGACTCTATGTGGGATTATCTAATGGTCCCACTGGATGTGTGTTCAGAACAGTATTTTGCTCACCTGTGTCCTCAGCAGCTAGCACAGACCCTGGCACATAGTGGGCCCTCAATAAAATGTCATGGCATCAATTTAGGAGCGCATTTGCCCTCTCAAGGAAAGAGACTGTGTTTCAGGTCACTCTAGTCCCTGGTCCATAATCATTTAGCAAGAGAGACAGTATGGAAGGTAGAGATGAACAAACCACAACATGGAGGCCACTCCAGTCCCCGCACCTGGATTTGACATCTTTAAATGGTTGACAAAATTATATAAAATTCAAAGGCCAGTGGCCATAAGTTTTCTTGGGACACAGCCACGCCCTCTCATGCATGATTTGTCTCTGGCTGCCTTTGGGCTACAAAAGCAGAGACAAGTAGTTGCAACAGAGACTGCACAGCCCCCTAAAATATGCACTATCTGACCCTCTCCAGAAAAGGTTTGCCGACCCTGATCTAAAGTGATTCTGTAAGACCGCGGGTGTGTGATGTCGCCGTCAGAGGCACGGAAGCCAGAGACCAGGCTCCCACGGCAGCAGGGTGAAAGCCATGCTGTCAGCCTGGCCGCAGCCAAGCATGCGTCTCCAGCCTCTGTTCCGACTTCATCAGAAAAACTCATCTTGCAAAAACTCAGAGTGGAAAAAAGCCAATGCTCCTAGAAGTTTTCCCCTTTAATTATTCAAACTATAGCTTCATTTTTGAGAGGAATCAAGTCTATATACTTACTCTTTCCTCAACAAAAGTAATATATTTTTTAAATAGATGAAAAAAGGCCCTAGCATTGTTTTCATCTTCCTTTCTCCTTCCCTAAGATCCAAAGTCATGCCTGTTGGCAACATATTCAAAATGCCGAAGTTTGGCACTTTTTTGTCCCATCCAAATTAAAATCCTCCAGATTTCTAACTCAGCAACTGCATTCCACCAAATCTGAGTATCACAACAGAGCGTTAAACATCTGAGTGCCACGGGACTTGACACCAAGCTTTCCTCGCACATGTAAGGTTTTATTATCACTATTAAGCAATTTCCAATGTAGATTTCCCCTAAAAATAGCATCATCAAAATACTTCACTCTTTGAGTCTAAAGAAAGGAAATGATGACAAAGGCTTGGGCCCACAATCGGGTTTGTGCGCTGACAGGCCCTGCTGCATAAAATCTGGATTCATTTATTTCATGAGCTTCCTTCCTAATTCCTGATATTTGGGCCAAATTACAAAGACACTAGTAATATTTTAAGGCTGAAGCAGGGAGAGAGGAACTCAATATATTCATGCAAGCCTCAGGAAATTGGCTGTGCATGGCCAGATTCCTTAAATCAGGAGGCCAGAGCTTGGTCCAGCTCCAGACAGTCTTCCAGAGGCAGTGAGGTTTTATGAAACTTCCTAACCAAGATTTAGCCTCTCAGGGAACCGGAAAGCACCAACGGCTAGTGTCAGCATCCAAGTCCTGGGCCTCACACCTCCGGGAATCCATCACAAAGAGAAAGACTTGGGAATTAAAGAACTCTGTTCAGTTAATTGCATGAGTGATAATAACTGGCCTTTCTGAAAGATGGAAACAAAGACGATCATGTAGACACCACTGAGATTAAACTCTCTAGACCAGAGACCAAGAGAGGAGGATTTGTTCTGCGTCTCTGTTCTCAGGCTGCTATGACTTGGGGCAGTCACCACCCAGACCCTCACACTCCTCATCTGCAAATGGGATAACCACTGCCCCCATCCTCAGGGAAGCTGGGAAGACCAATGAGACAGGGCGTGCGGAATACCCCACCCAGCCCCAGCATGTCCTGAATGCTTCCTACATGGCGGTAGTAGGAGTAGGTTATAGTGGAATTAAAAATAATTTGCGCAGATGGAGAATTGAAATGTGAATATGAAAAAAAAAAAAAAGTTAATGCTGAAAAAACCATTGCTGCCACTTTAAAGGAATTGGGATAAACCACCAACTTTTTCATGCACAGCCAGCACTGTTAGACATTACCCAGGCAGTCGTGTCATGAGGGGGAGCTCTTCAGCTCAGTAATGGGGGTCTCCCATGCCCCTGGGGGCTGGACCAATGGAATGGCTCCTGATATGAGGCATTTCTCCAACCCTGCAGGCTTCATATGGACACGGCCCTCTTCTGATTCTACTCCGTTTCTGATGGGCTTCCTGGATTCATGTGAGACTTTTCATTCCGCATTCCCAGCACCGTGCCCTTCCAAGCCAGGGGCGGGTCCCACTTACCCTGCTCCATCATCTCCAGCAGCCCCTTCTTGATGAGCTCCTCTCGGCCTTGCCTGCCGGCCATCTTCTTCTCCAGCGCTGCCCAACACACAAACACACAGTGAGTCTTGGGCAAAGGTTTGACACCAGGCCCAAGCCACAGCCAATGCCAGGCTCAAGTTTACAGACCAAAAACAGTGAGTGAGCTAGCAGGTGCCTCGGGCTTAGGGGCCTGGTCCACTGGCAAGGCCCAACTTTCTTACAAAGCACTCTGCTAAGCAATGTACATAAACCACAGCTAAAGCGCAGTGCACGCCGTGGATATTCTACAGCAGTCGTTTCTGTGACGTATCTGGAAAGCCCCTCCACATAGAACGCCCCTCTCTAAGTCAGCTCCCACCAGCCATTCCTGCCCTTCACCAAATGCTGCTTAACTTACCAACCAAGGAAAGCGCCCTCCCTCTGCCCCCAACACCTCAGGCTCCTTTCTGTGGTTCCTGTTAGCCTTTGCTAAGTGCCTCCTGGTCCCTGTTAACATCCACTCAGATGAGATTCTTCTGTGCGGCTCTCCCACTAGAGCGTCTTCCAATAAACACAGGTTAAAAGCTTCCAGTCTACCAGATGGACAGAAAGGGAGGAGGCCAGCCCCCAGTCCCCTTCCACCAAGCCTAATTTGCCAGATCTTTGTCAATTCCACCTTCAGAATAGCCTTTCCTGCCTCCCCTTCCCAGAGCAAAACACTTGAGCGATGCCCCCCGCCTTCTCCCATTCTCCCTCCGCTCACAGGCAGGCCTCAGGCTGCTCGGCAGTCATCTTCTTCCTTCCATCAGGAAAACTGTTTGCCTACAGGTGAGCCCCAGTTTCCAAATACAAGACTACATAACCACCTCAACCTTTTCTTTGAAAGATGCACCTTTGCGAGGGCTGTTTCCCCTGCTGTGATGCTTTTCCCCGCCTTTCCCAATGAACCAATTACATCTCAGCTCAATGCAGCTCAATGCAGCCTCCTCGCCTGGGTCTTCTCAGACCACTGGGCCCAAAGCAGTGGCCGCCCTGCTCATCTCCACCCCAGGGCCTGCCCAGTGATCCTGCCATTAAGCCTGGATCGCAGAGAGTCCATCAGTGTTCTGTGTGTGCCAGGGGCCCTGCCAGATGCCGGGGACCAGACAGAGTCAGCCCACCTGGCTGAGCTTAATGTCTAGGTGGGGAGGCCGATGACAAACAGGCACTGGCAATGGAATTATTTCACGTGTTCAAAAGTATTTCCTGAGCATCTGCTACGTGCCAAGTGCTGAGCTGGGTGCTGGGGAGTCACGGAGGGCAGAACCCCTGCAGCCTCACGGTCACAGGTGTGGGCTCCACTGGGGGAAACAGGCCATGGTGACCAGGTGTTCAATCTATGGAAACCCCTTACACATTTACTGAGCACCTACTGTGTGCCAGGCACCGTGTCAGGCACAGGAGATTCTGCCGTGAGCAAGACAGGCACAGCCTCTGCCTGAGGCCAGCACAGCTGGGAGGACAGATGGCAAGTGTCTAGAAATGGGCGAGGAGGGATAAGTCAAGCCCGGGGTGGGGGACTGGTTGGGGGGAAGTTGTCTGGGGAAACCCATCTCACCCTTGACCTCCGGGGTGGCTTCTCTGAGGATATTTACCCTAAAGCCAAAGGATGAAAAGGGAAACCCAAACACAGCAGGGTGGGGACATTTTTGGGCAGAGAAAACAGAATTTCCTTTCTGTGGTCCTAATTTCCAAGCCAATTTCCAGGTGCCAGAATTGTGGATAAAATTGACAAAGTAAATGCTGACCTTGGGAGGTGTCAGCAAGAGGCTGCAGGTAGGTTCACAAAGCAGATGAGAAGAACAGGGGTGGAGGCCTTGAGCTCTGAGTGGACCCCGTCCCCAGGCCAACACCAGGCGGTGCTCATGGTGATCAGCCTCAGACATCACAGGTCTTTGCCTGCACTGACTCGAGGACTTCCCAATGACCCAAAGACGCAGCTGCGAGGATCTACTCTCCCCCTCTTGGGGATGGGGACATCAGTGGTGGTGCAGCTTGTAAAGGTGGTACAGCATGTAAATGGCTGAGTGGATCTGAGCCACCTGCCAGGGCAGGCATGGACTGAGATGCTGCTCCACCCTATAGCCCGTGAGAGCCATCTTCAGCGTGTTCCCCCAGCCTTGCCTGCCAAAACCACTGTTCGCTACATATTTCTCTTTCAATCATCTTTGTATTCACTTCAGCTCATCCTAACCCGTGACGCCCGTGAAATCAGGAATTTGATATGCTGAAACAAATAACACCCCCCTGCTTTAAGGAAAACAGTGGTTTGGAATAAGTAAACAAAATGCAGCACTGTTCCTCGAATTTCCAAACGCCCAAATGATGGTCCTGAAGGTGGGGATGCTGCAGGTAATAACCTTGAGACCTCCAGTGCCCTAGGAGGGTCCCCAAAGCATCTTGCTGGTGAACTCACACAGCACAGCTTGGAGGAGGCCAAAGAACCCAGAGTCCTCAGAAGACAAACCTCAGCCTTCCAGTCCCACCGCTGGGGGCAGCAGGCCTGGAGAACATCAGAGACCCACCTGAGGTCACGGAGGTCGCTCTGCTCCAGTTCCCCGGCCTTTCACTGCTGCACAGACGTGCCTTCCCCAGCCTGGTGCCTTTGCAAGGGCTGTTCCCACTGCTGCCATGCTTTTCCCTGCCTTTCTCAATGAACCAATTACATCTCAGCTTAATGAAGCCTCCTCACCTGGGTCTTCTGAGACCACTGGGCCCAAAGCAGTGTCCACCCTGCTCATTTCCACCCCCAGGGCCTTCTCATTGATCCTGTCATTAAGCCTGGATTGCAAAGAGCCCATTGGTGCCATGTGTGTGCAAGGGGCCCTGCCAGATGCAGGGGAACACATGGACCCCGCCCACCTGGCTGAGCTTAACATCCAGTGAGGGAGGCTGCCTTGCAGCCTCGTCGGAGTCTGGAATTGACTCGCGTGCTGGTTCACTTGGTGGCTTCCACACTTTGTCGCTCGACTCCCTACTCTGCAGAAAGCTCTGGGTGGGCAGGGCCTGGGCCCCTCCTGTTGGTACTGGGCACACAGGAGGTGCTCAAGATCTGCTGAATGATGATGCTTGTTCTGTTTTCATTTCAACAAGAATTCATCTATCAACTTCTTGGTTGGTAAAAAAAAAAAAATAGTAATAATTTTGTAAAGCATGCACCAAGCATGAGTGGAGGGCCTGCTGTTGGTGTTGACCGGCTGCTCCTGCCGTGAGCCTGGGCGCTGTAACACCTGGCCTTCGTCTCCACCATCCTCAATGCCTGGAACCCGTGCCTCTTCAGAGCTGGAAAGGAAATGGGACCCCAGGGACCACCCGAGGGAACAGCCTGAGACGGGCACTCGCCAGGGCTGGTTCCTGAGACCCAGGACTGATTCTACATCAGCAGCTCCCTCACTAATTGTTTTTAGGTGTCGCTCACAGGTGTGTGGCTTGGACGCCGGGGGCGGGGCGGGGGTAGGCCCTGGGGTGGAGATGCGGCCTCCTCCGGGCTCTGCTTCTCAGAACACTGCCATCCACAGAGCCCAGGCTGAGGAGCCACCACACCTGGCTGCCAGGGTCCAAGCCTCAGCCCCGCCACCTGCTGGCTGTGTGACCCTGGGTGAGTTTCTTCCCTCTCTGGGCCTGTTCTCCATCCCTACGATGGGGCAGGGTCCTGCGGGAGTGCTGGCCTAGCAGGAGGTTCTGAGGGTTGAGTTGGCTTCTCCGTGCCAAATGCTGGGGGCCGTGCTCTGCTGTTATGTGCCTCATGGCTGCTTGTCCCGTCATCACTGCCTGTGTCCACCCTGTCCGTGGTTCAGCCTCATGGCTGCAGTTCCCAGGGTGGATTCCGAGGAGGCAGGGGCAACAGGACCAGCCATCACAATCCCACTTCCCACAGAGCCAGGGCTGGCAGGGTGTGAGGGTGCAGCAGGAGGTGAGTGGAGGAATCTTCTGGATGCTTTGGTGGGAGGGTGTAGGGAAGGCACGCTGAGAGAGCTTAGGAGCTGGGGAGCGGCCTCTGTCTTTCAGGAAGAAGAGAGGCCCAGAGGTGTCAAAGTCAAACCGAGGGCCTCGACCCTGTGAGTCACCCAGGGGGCTCTTGGCCAACTAAACCCGCATCTGTGGGGGCAGGCCCCAGGACCCAGCATCCTCCGAGTGAGACTGCAGGTACGGGAGGTGAGGTGATGCGTGGGCCGGGGGCTCACCACCCAAGTGAGGCTAGCGAGCGAGACCTTGCTCCAAAGCCAGTGTCTTGGCCCAACCCGGCCCTAAGTGAATGAGAGGCTTCGTTTTTAACAACGTTCCAGTGGATTTGTGGGCAGCTTAGGGTCTGGGCAGAGCGTCCCACATGGGGTGCCTGGTGCCGACCCCACCCCAGGACCTCGGGACAGCCAGGTGGGCCCTGGAGGGGCCAGCGGGGTAACTTGCATGGCTCCTGTGGCCATCGCAGGCCATGAAGCACAATGTGCCCCTCCTGTGTGGGGGGGCCGGGAAGTCACAGGTCAGCAGGGGCTGTGGCACCATGACAAGGATGGTCCCAGCCAGAGCCTGCCTGCGCCTGCACCAGGCCCTTACCTGACGTTGTCTGCTTCAGTTTTTCGTTTTTCTTTTTCCTCCATTTCCAGGGTTTGAAGATCCTGCCCAGGGTGGCCAGTTTGCTGTTCCTCCTCACAGGGGGAGTTCGAATCCCTGAGACCAGATATTCAGGACGCGCCGGGGGCGCTTGGTCCATTTCATCTGGAAGACGAAAACCAAGGGGGGACCTCAAGTGACCAGCAAACCTATGTGACTCCTGGAGGCCCAAGATGACGACCTCTCTCACCCTCAGGGGTCACCAGTGATCCCCCAAAGCCTGGACCCCAGGAGGGTTGTCAAGCAGTGTGCCCACAGCGGCCACGGCCGCTCAGCAGCGTACGCTGGATTTCCCTCTGTGAGACCCTCCCTCCCGCACCCCACTCATGGCCACCGGAAGCCCTCGCCTGCTGCCATGTGAAGCACCACGTGTGAAGACACTCCTAATTCCAGGACGAAACGCTGCCTGCCCCGGACCCTTGTGCATGTTCTGCCCTCCATCCACGCTGCTCTCCCTCCCAGCCACTTCTCTGCCTCATACATTTCAGTTTCTCCATTGAATAGAACTTTGTCCAGAGTCTTTACCTTCTTCTTGTCCCAGACAGGGTCACTGCCTTGTCTTATGCCCATAAAGCTACCTATGTAGGCACCAAGGAGCTGCAAAGACCTCTGCCTGCCTGCCCTCCCACCAGGCTGCCATCTCTCCTGGGGCAGAGGCCAGGCCTGGGGCCGCCTTGGACCCCAGCGCAGAGCCAAGCCGGTGAGAATTCTGAGCGAACGGCTGCAGAGTGAGCACGTCTGTGAGCGGGCAGAGGAAGCAGTGCTCCTAGGACCCCTGCCTTGTCCATGAAACGGCCACGTTTGTAGACTCTGGGACACATGAAGATGAATGTCCCAGGAAGCTCATGGCAGTGCTGTTTGTTGTAAAAGAGACTGGTAGTGACCTACATGCCTGTCCACAGGGGACTGGGTAAGTCATCGTCTGTCCTGTCAACGGCCTGTGTGCAGATGCAGAAAGAAAAAGTGGATCTCCATGCACGGACAGGAAACTGATCTGAGATAAACAGGCCAAAGAAAACCCCAGCTCACGAATTCACACGCACACGCCACCAGTGTGTGAACAGAGGTGGTATACAGGCGCACACTGGTGTGTGGAGAGAAAATGACTGTGGGCCCCCCAAAGAAATGGAGAACCCTGGGGCTGGGCACAGTGGCTCACGCCTGTAATCCCAGCATTTTGGGAGGCCGAGGCAGGCAGATCACAAAGTCAGGAGTTCGAGACCAGCCTGACCAACATGGTGAAACCCCGTCTCTACTAAAAACACAAAAATTAGCTGAGTATGGTGGCAGGTGCCTGATATCCCAGCTACTCTGGAGGCTGAGACAGGAGAATCGTCTGAACCTGGGAGGCAGAGGTTGCAGTGAGCCACGATCACGCCACTGCATTCAGGCCGTTGGCAGGCAGGGGAGAGAGGGAGATGTGCTTCATAGGCTGTTTTTGTAGCACATGCCGTGTGTCCCTTAGTAAGAAAGATTAGTTCGAATGAAACAAAATGCAACTAACAAAATGGTAAAGTTAGAGGAGCTCACGAAGTAAGCCAGCGTCACCTCCATCCCACGGTCACAGTGTAGACCAGAGCTCAGGCCATCACCCAGGCAGGACTGAGAATAAATGAGCATATTGCCCCAGATGCCTCCTGGGACAGGGAAGGGATGTTTCTTCTGGCAGCAACGAAGACCTGAGTCCCATCCAGACTCCGATTTAACCTCCCAGTGTCACCAGGGGAGGAAGATCGCAGACCCGCGGGGTGCTCCCCAGCATGGCTGCTGCCACAGGAGCCCAGACCTCTGCCAGGACCCCTCGCCCTGCGAGCATACACACTCCCCCACAGTCGGCTCAGCCTCCCATGGTCAGCGCGTGGTCAGTTCCATGGCCAGCAGGTGAATTTGCCTTGTTGCCTGTAGAAGGGGCCGGGAGCCCTGAGCTGATGCAGACCTCAGAGGCCCGGGAAGCACGGACATGCTGGGAGAAGGGCTGGAGGGCATGGCTAACACAAGCGCTCACCTGAGGAAGGAGGTCACCTTTGTCAGAGAGGACAGGGAGGGAGGCCACCAGTGTTGAGAGGGGAAGGGACATCACCAGTGTCCAAGGGGCTGGGGGCTATAATGGGCCAGGCCCTTCAGACCCAGGGAAGGGTCCCACTCCCGCCTTTCCCACCTAAGGCACCCCATGCATGCCACCAGCTGCCCCAAGGAGGCCCAGGATGGTCTACTCTGAATCCAGGCTCTGCAGCGCTCAGCCTGGACAAGAGCCATATGAGGCAGCACCCGAGGGCCCAAGGCCTCACATGGCAGTGACCTCTGAGCCCCCAGTGACAGGCGGCCTGCCTGGCAGCCTCTAGAGCTTCCACAGGGTCTGGCTTCCAAAGGGCTGCACCTGTCTCTAGCCCAGGGCCTTTGAATAAGCCACCCAGCCCCTCGGAGCCTCGGTTTCCACATCTGTAAAAAAAAAAAAAAAAAAAAAAAGATACCGTAATAATCATCCCTGATAGGTAAGGTTAAAAGGAGGACTCAGTGTGGTCATAAATTCTGGAAAGGCCAACGCAATGACTCATACCTGTAATTGTAATGCTTTGGGATGCCAAGGCTAGAGGATCACTTGATCCCAAGAGTTTGAGACCAGCCCGGGCAACATACAGAGACTCCACCTCTACAAAAAAATATGCTTGAAAATTAGCCAGGCATGGTGGTGCATGCTACTTAAGAGTCTGAGACAGGAGGATCACTTGAGCCTAGGAGGTCAAGACTGCAGTGAGCTATGATTTGCAACTGTACACCAGCCTGGGCTACAGAGAGAGAGACCCAGTCTCTAAAAATAATTAAAATGGAAAACAATCTGGAAACAAAGATAAACATCCATGATACACAGTTTATTAATTGTTTATGTTATCATCCATGTAAAATAATATTATCTGTGTGTCTAGACTTTATAGTCACTGATTAACATACCATGCCAGTGCGGGTAGCTTTTGGTAAAATTTTCTATTATAATAATTTCTATTATATAAGCAATAGAATAATTATGATGGGGTAAATGTTGGTCACTGCCTGTGGAGGGCCAGGAACTATCCTAAGGCATTGTCCCATTTTACCTTCACAATAAATCTATGAGCTAGAGATCATTCCGTTTTATATCCATTTTACAGATGAACACACTGAAGATCAAAGCCATGAGCCATTTTGTTGTTGGTCTCAGAGCTGGGAAATGCTGTGGCAGGGTAGGACCTTGAGCACCCTGACTCCAGAGAACCCTCTCACCTTCCAAAGCTGCATCGAGGGGACCCAAAGCAGAACTTGGAAGGATGGGACACCAAATCAAGAGGATAAACCAGGCCTGCCCCAGGGGGGTTGGGGCACGAGGCCATTGTCTCCAGGCATTACTAATAGAGTGCCGAGATGGTTAGGCTTTGTGTCCCCACCCAAATCTCATCTTGAATTATAATCCCCATAATCCCCATGTGTCAAGAGAAAGACCAGGTGGAGGTGATTGGATCAGGGAGGTGGTTTCCCCCATGCTGTCCTCGTGATGATGAGTGAGTTCTCATGAGGTTTGATGGTTTTATAAGGGGCTCTTCCCCCTTTGCCCTGCACTTCTCCTTCCTGCTGCCTTGTGAAGAAGGTGCCTTGCTTCCCCTTCACCTTCTGCCATGACTGTAAGTTTTCTGAGGCTTCCCCAACCATGCTGAACTGTGAGTCAATTAAACTTCTTTCCTTTATAAATCATCCAGTCTTGGGCAGTTCTTTTTTGTTTAATTGGGGGCACTTCTTTGTAGCAGAATGAAAATGGACTAACACAGTGTTAACTGTGCTAGGTGCTGTGTCCACAGATGCTCCACAAAGCAGCCCCATGGGGAAAGACAAGCCCAGGAATGTCGTGTTTGACATTCTGGGCTCTGCAAACCATTAAGGAAGCTACAGCAATGGCATCCTCTGCCATGTTTTTGGGGTGACCCCAGCACCTAGTGCCTGGTACCCAGTGGGAGCCCAGGAAATGTGTGGAACCAGGGCAGCTGCAGAACACCGATCAACCACAGATCCTCCTGGTCACCCTCTCTCCAAGGCCACGGGAGGCAGAGGGATGTACTGGGGTCCTTCTCTTCTCAGAGACAGTGCATTCCATGTTCTCATTCTCTCCTTTCCTTCCTCCACCTACATACGCCAGATGGGAGCAAGACTGCGACTCCACATGGCCCTGGGGGAGCCGGCTGTCCTGAGTGTTCTTGGCATAAGGGGAAGGATGGGCTGGGTCTCCCCAAGGCTCCAAGCTTAGCTGAAGATGAAGACGAAGATCCCCAGGGATGAGCAGAGGAGACGAGGATGGAGCATAATCATTGCTTTATTTATATCTCACCTCCTTCACAAAGGATCGGCATCAGTCACCAGAAACACACGCACAGTTGTAGGATGAAGGGAGTGTCAGGAGGGATCTGGAGGAAGTAGGGTCTGCTCAGGGCCAAAGGAGTTAGGGGGTCCCCACAACAGACACCACATGGGCTCCAGAGAAGGGTGCTTGTGTGCCCTGAGATTCCTAGCAGCCAAGGCAAAAAGGAGCAGCACATAAAATAAACTGCAGATCAGACCCTGAACCCAACTCTGTTTGCCACCTGCTTCATTACAACCCTGGTCTGGCACCAGCATCCCCGCCCCAGCAACTGGTCTTCCTGTGATCCGATGTCTTAGAAATAGAGCTCTAACCCTATCACTTCCTGCTCACTCCCCTGCCTCATTTAGGACAAAATCCAAATTAATCACTAAACTTGTGCAGCTCTCTGTGCTCTGCTGCCCCTCCCCCTTATTATCATCCTTATTGTGTGTTAGTGCTTGCCACATGCCATGGAAGCCAGTGTGATGTAGCTGTGAAGAACACAGCGGCTGGGACCAGGCACCCCAGGCTCCCCTCCTGGCTCTGCCACTTACTAACAGGAGGTTGGAGCACTGACCCCACTCCGCATTCCCTGCATTCCCCTTGCCAGGGCCTTGCTCGGAGGTATGGTTGCTACTTCTTGCTGTGGCTATGTGACTGCTTCCACTGGTGGAAGGTGGGCAGTGGCTTCTCCTCCCTACCACCATCACTGCCAGGACCACTGTCACCATCTTCACTATTTTAATCAGCTGCCCCCCTACTTCTGCCCTAGTGGCTGGAGCAGGTTCTGGGGTTCCCACCCCATCTCTGACACACAGTGGTCCTCACAGCAGAGCTGAGGGCTGCAGAGGGAGCACTTTGGCCCCAGAGAAGACTGCACTCCTCCCTCCAAGAATTCACTCACTCATTCACTTACTCACTCACTCATTCACTCACTCTCATCCACTCACTCACTCACTCGAACTTCCAACAAATACATACTGACACCAACCATGTGCCATGTATCCTAATAGGCACAGGGTGTGCAGAGGTGAACAAAAGAGACAATGCCTGCCTTTGTGGGGCTGTACTCGCCTGTGGGAGATGAACAATGAATAAAAGCGTGAATTTAAACAGTCCTGGCTCACCCCATCTGGGATAGCACTCATCACTATTTCTTGCCTTACTCTTTATTTTCTCATCACAAGTATCAGCTGGTATGCATGCACACACATACGCACATGCACACACACACACGCACACACATGCACATGCACACACACATGCACAAACACGCACACGCACGCTCACACACGCACACACACGCATACACGCACACACGCGTGCGCACGCACACGCACCGACGCATGCACACACGTGCACACACGCAATGCACGCACACGCATGCACACGCACATGCACGCACACGCACATGCACACACATGCACACACACGCACACGCACATGCACACCCACATGCACACACACGCACATGCATGCACACACTTATTTGTTTGCCTATTTGTAGTTGTTTCCACTCTCCTGCCCATGCCCCGAGCTGAAGCTCCTGACTGCAGGCCCTGGATGGATGTTTGCAGCTGTGTCTCCAGTGCCAACAACAGCTCAGGCATGTGCTGGGGGGACATAGAGAGCCCTGAACCAGGATCCCTACAGACGCAAGGAAGGACAGGACCCAGGGCCTGCTCGGGGAGCCTCAAGGGCAGGTGCCGACTGACTGACTGTGACAGGGAGTGCTCCCGAGGGCCGCCCCTGTGGGGAACAGGACGGGGGCTGTGATGGGAAAGGGGCAGGCTGTCCCAGACAGGAGGGAACAGTGGCTGAGAGGCATGGATATGCTGGGGAGGCAGGCAGGGTCAGAGTCAGGGACTTGAACCTGATTCAGAATTTCGGAAGGGAGCCACTAGAGGGTCTTCAGCTCAAAAGACTTAAAAGACCCTTTGCTCCTAAACCAAAAATCCAATGCATTGACCAGGACAGATGCCTTAGTCCGAGCAGCTCCTGAAGGGGCTCAGGTGTCATCAGGGGAGTGAAGACCCCATGCCCAAGGGCCTGGGGTAGAGGCTGCGCTGCTCTGCATCCCCCTTGGGAGGAAGTTCCCTCCCCTCTGTCTTCCCTGGGGTGGCTCAAGCCCAGGACTGTGCCAGGGGAGGGCTTGTGAGAGCTATGACTCTCCGCCCAAGAAGAGAAACTTCAAAAAACTGCTGCTCGGAGGAGAAAACTACTTACAAAACCCCTCAAGGGCAGAGGACATGAGCGCATCACTGAGGTGTAGAGCGGGGCAGGTGTGGTCATCCACGGCACGGTGTGGCCCGCGGATGCTGGTGGGCAGGTGCGCACAGAGCGGGTAGGTGTGTACCTCTGAGGGTGGGCGGGTGAACATCTGCAGAGCCAGTGTGCATGGGCATGGCTGGGTGTGCACCTGCATGGGTGGGGTGCCATCTGTGGGTGGGTGCGTGTGCCCCATGCACACCTGTCCACAGAGGGAAGGGACAGATGGGGAGCACCTCCCCCTATTCCAGGAATTCTCTCAGTGTCTCTCCCTGCAATTCCTGAGGAACTGCCTTCTCACACCGGGGAGACTCTGGAAGGTGCAAACACATTAGCAGCCACCGCCCAGCCTCTGAGTAACAGCAGTGCCAAGTTCCACTGCACCTCTGCCACCTCTGAGGCATTAGAGGTTAATTAATGGGAAGTGTTTCTCACAACTGGCATCTGTGTGAGGAAGTGCCACACACGGCCTCAGTCCTCAGATGATGGATGGGGCAGCTGGACCTGCCTTGCTGATGTCACACACTTGCAACTCAAGGGGCAGGCTCCAGCCTCTTTGGCAGCACCAGCCAGCCCTCTCCCAGGCCTCAGGCTCACAGTAGCTGGTATACTTGTCCCTGGGTAACTGACTCCATCCCTTTCCCCCATCAACAGCCACAGAGCTACGAGGCAAGAACTGTTCTAGGACTGACGGAGCTTACAGGCTCATTTCCATGCCTGGCACAGGGCCAATCCCTCTATTCACATTTCCTTCCATCCTAGCTCTGATCGCTCTCAAATTGTGTCTTGGGATTCACTGTTGATTCACTGTCATCTGCACTTCCCACGGGAACAAACATAAGCTCCACGACAACGAGAACTGTCACTCTCGTGCTTGTTGTTGGGTCTGTGGCACCTTTGCTGGTTCCTGGCACCCGGGGGTGCTCAAATAAACACCTGCTCGACCTGTGAATCCGGAGTGCAGGGCTGCCAAATGCTGGAGCCAGGGTCTGCTCCTCGTCCATCTGACTTTGATGTCCACCCTTTAGTGACATCAGGTACTTTCTCATCCTCATCTTTTATCCACTAAGATATCTTATCTTATCCTTCCACTTCACAGAATTCCCCAAAAACATATTGGAAGGAAGGCCCCATATTTGTGCAGGAGTGAGGTCAGGTACCCAGTGCCGTGTGCTGCACGGCTGACTTCTTAGAGAAGAAAGGTGCCATCTCTATCCGACAATATTGGAAAATATTTTTTTCCTTGTTTGTTTCATTCATTCACTCACAAACCCATTCATCATATCGGCCTGCTGTGTGTCAGGACTGCTCCGAGTTTCGACAGAGCAGTAAATTGCATCAACATGCCCGCTGTTTCCCGCTGCATGAAGCTCATGTATTTATGGAGGAGAAAAGAAGAAACACAGAAGGTGTAAGGCAGCCTCATAATGTGACATGAGCCACAAGAGAAGCAAATAAGAAGCTGAGATATGGCCTCTATTTCTTCTTTGAGTCCTTACCCGTATCACCAATTCACAGTGGCCATTGTCTTTGAACAAAGCACAGTGTTAGGCCTGAGGGACAAGGTGGTGCTAGGCACCCTCTCTCCCAGGGGACTCAGTGACCACAGAGAAAACTAAGGTGCGTGGAACCACCGGGAAGAATCGAGAAAGAGGATTATAACAGCAGAGGAAGCAACTTCTCCTGCTTGAGGGTGGGATAACTCTAAGAAGGCTACTAGAAGCTAGAGGAGGTAGTGGGTAGTGATAATTGAGTTGGTATTGGAGGTTGAGTAGGATTTTAGTAAAAAGTGCAAATTCATAAATACATGGCAGTACATGGTGTTTGGGGAACGGGGGGTCATTTGGGGAAGTTAGGTCTGAGGTCCCCAGTCTCTAAGGCTCAGAAACCCAGTAAAATTTCCACATATAAAATTGGGATCCACACAGATATGCTAATGTCCATTACGCCAATAATGAATACACACACACGCGCGCACACACACTACACAAAGCAATCATCTATGAGCATCACCACTTACTACACATAATAGGAAAAATATAGTCTCAAAAAAAAAAAAAGAATTTTTAGGCCTGGGCACAGTGGCTTGAGAAGCCAATGCAGGAGGGCTGCTTGAGGGTATGAGTTCAAGCCCAGCCTGGGCAACACAGTGAGACCCTGTCTCTATAAAAACTAAGGAAAAAATTAGCTGGGTATGGTTATGCACACCTGTAGTCCTAGCAACTCAGGAGGCTGAGGCAGGAGGATTGCTTAAGCTCAGGAGTTTCAGGTTATAGTGAACTACGATTGCACCACTGTGCTCCAGCCTGGGCAACAGAGCAAGACCCTGTCTCTTAAAAAAAACTAGTTGACTATACATTTGTAAATGAAAAACTAACTGCATTGTTCTTAGTGTTCTTAATTTGCTGGCATGGGTATGTGCACTGGAACTTGAGAACCCTTAGGCTGGAGCTTACAGTCAATGGAACAGAGTTGACAGAGGTGAGCTTGGGAAGGCATGTGGGGACCTGACCAAGAAGAGCTGTGTGTGGCTACGATAAGAGTCCTGGGGGCAATGTGGAGTCATTGAGGGACCTGGAGCAAGTTCAGCCTTGTGAAAAGACTACATGGAATCTTGGTGAGGATGGCAGACTGTAGCGGGAACAAGGCTGAAGGCAGGAAGGCAGGGCATGTGGGCACCCAAACATATGGAAGAGCCAAGGAATACGAAGGTTTGTTTTTATCGTCACTGTCATCAGCAACGGCAGCATCTACTGAGCATTTGCTGGGCAACAGGCTCAGTGCTGAGCACCTGGCATGAATTTGCTCGTTGTATTCCATCATAACCCTAGCAAGCAGAGAACTATTTTCATCACCTACATTACAGATGAGGACAATGAAGGCACACAGATGTGAAACAATTTCCCCAGGCACATGCTAGTTAGTGACAGAGTGGGGCTCAGAACTCAGGTCATCTGCTGTAAGAGATCTTAACTCCACAGCCTCTTTGACAACTGCGCCTCTCTCCCAGTCCCATGCTAGATGACACAGAGCAGATGATAACACTGCTGTCTAAGATCTGGGAGGAGGAAGGAGAAACAGGGCTAGGAAGAAGTTAACCATTAAAGCAACATACAATAACCTCACGCAGAAGCACTGAGCACTGAAAAACCAACTGCTTGTGGCCAGGCTGCAAGAGATGTGGCTTGACAGCCATCTACAGAAAAAGTGCTGGGCGTTCTCAGAGAGTGACCACCAGAATGGAGCTGAACCTCCAAAATCAAGTTTTAAAAATAGATTTCAATCTCCCAAATGTAAAAGTTCTTGGTTTGACCTCCTCCATCCCTAGAAAATTCCTAAGTAATGACTGAAGAGCATGATATTTTGGGTGTGCTGATCAATAAAAACAAAACAAGGGTCACGCCATCCAAGGACAAAGTGAGACCATTTGACAAGTTTCCTATAGTCACACTGCTTATAATGGAGGAATAAACTGCTTGCTGGTGTTGGGTGGAGGGCAGAGAGGGATGCAAAAAAAAAGGAGTGAATTTATTCAAGAAAAGGGAAGAAAATACTGCTAAATGCCCATGGCTGTATTCCCTAAACCTTGTAGGCTTTTTCCTACAGCCCTGCAAGTTCATTCATCAGGATCTGTAATCTGATGACAGCCCTTTTTTGATGGAGTAACTGCTGACTTTTCCAGTATGGGGGAAACAGAGACCTCAATAATTGCACAGTGCAATTCCTAGACTTAGGGCCTGCTCCCTCCTTTGGCCCCTAGCACAGTGCCTGGCAGGTGGGTTGAATGAATGAGTGAGCAAATGAATAAATGAATGAATGGATTGATCCCATGGTACAAACATGGAAGCAGAATCAAATGCAGGCCAATGAGTATTAGCAATGACCTGAAGCTGTCCCACTGCCTCCTGACAGTGGAAGGTAACTACAGTTCCCGAGCCACCTCCAGACCTCATGTTGGCCATGGCTTCTTCTAGCTGCCCCCTCAGCAGCTCTTAACTCAAAGGACATCTCCTTTCTCTCCTTTGCTGGTTAGTGGAGGTGCTAAGAAGCACAGAGAAGAAAAGACAAAAGCCTGGCTAAGCTTCAGAGTGAATAATTGGCACCTGGAAATTGTGAATTGAATAAATACTTAAATTTAGGATAACTTATATTTTAATGTCCAAAAGGAGGCCACCAAAATATTTTGCACATTCATTCCAGACAAACAACCGTAACAGGCAGGGCCTATGTTTTCAGCTCTACTTTACGTTGAAAAAGTAGAGGTTCAGGGCAGGAAAGCATTCGTTCAAGGTCACATAGCTGGTAAATGGCAGGTCTGTCCAGGCTCTCTGATCTTCAATTTACCATCTAGGCATGACACCAGTGTTTCCCAGAGTGTCTTCCATGGAACTCTAGCATAGGGAGATGCTGGGAGGATTAACGTAGTTGGAAAATGCCGTCTGTACTAAAAGCTTCTTCATGAGAGCCCCAATCCGTATTAGCATAGTATAGGCTCTGAGAAGTCCTGCAGGAAGAATTCAGTTGTTTAGCTAGATTTTCCTAAACAGATCTATCAGACAACCCCTATTTACACCTTGCTGCCTAGACTGCAATAACCCCACAAAAGCTATCAAATAGTTTGAGCACCAAACCCAGGACTAAGCACTTTGAATGTATTCCTGCTAAATAGTGTTAATAATTTATTTTTTGGACTATACACATATCTTTTCCACTATCTGTATTCCAAAGATAACAGGATTCTCTAAGATCTAGGCAGAAGTTGGGCCTCAAAATTTCCCAAGTCACTAAGCTTCTTCTAGCTGTCTAAGGCACCCTGCACAACAATGATGCTGAAATTAAGACTACATAAATGGGCATCACTGATGCCTCTGACACTAGTGGAAAAATCAAGACATTATTAAAGTGGCTTCTTTTCTTCCTCATATGTATTGTGGAAAAAACAGCACATCTAACTAGAAAGCCCATCTGTTTAGTATCAACCCCGTAGCTCTGCCAATGGTCGCTGGTGCCTGCCAGACATATGGTCAGTTTTCCAAGTGAAATTCAGCTCAAATCTGTAAATCAAGTGGATCTGAAAATGATCTATAGAATTTGGCAGCACAAATTCAAACATGAAGAGGATGGGGAAGGAGAAAGGTGGAATCTGGAAAATTGGCTTTGTTGTTTTCATCATTGTGATTATTTTTTGTTATGTGGCTTAGTAGGATGCGTCTGCATTTGCAATGAACAAACTCTTCTAAAAATTCTTGTACAAGAAGCCCACCTTTATCTTTGCAAAGGCTAAAAGCTACTTTTAGAAACTTCTTCCTAGAGATTATATTTTACAGAAAAGAGGGAAAATGAGCATTTCAGAGAAAGGACGAAAAGTGAAATAACACATCAGGGGACTTCAGTATTGGAGTAGAAATTTAGAGAAATAATATCACACAACATCTTCAAAGTCTGAGTTTCAACCCTGACTTTCTAAACCTAAAGCATAAGGTGAGTTTCTCATATATAATATCAGCAAAAGCTTAAAGAAAAACAGAAGTCAATTTTGAAAACATGTATACTTTAGCATTTTTCAGAGGAATTAAACACATTTAAGTGCTAGGAAGACTTTACGCCAACAGATTTGTGTTTTGAAAATGTGTCCCTCACTCACTTTGCTTAGGTCAGGAATTGGCAAATGTCTTCTGTAAGGGGCCAAATAATAAAACTCTGAGGCTTTGCGGGACACACAGTCTCTGCTGCCACCACTCAGCTCTGCTGCTGTAGTGTGAAGCAGCCACAGAGGAGACATAAATTAATGTGCACGGCTATACTGCAATAAAATTTTATTTGCAAAAACTAGTAGCAAGTGAATTTGGTTTGTGGGTTTGACAGTTTCTGCCTTAAGTGATCCTTTAAGAAATGTCTTCTGGGAAAAAATACGACTGGGTGCCCCAAGAAGAAAAAGGGAGAGAAGAAATGGTTTTGGATCCTGATCTCTTATCTTCATTTCACTTCTAACCCCTGGGGGGCAGTCCAGCATCACTTTCACCTGTACAACTCTGCAGCCTCTGCCCTGGTTTCCCACTTCAACTCCTGCCTACCCCACAAGCAAGCAAGCAAACAGGGCCCTGTATTGCTCACCCTCATGACATCACAGTGGCTCTTAGGATGAAATATAAAGCCCCCACTGTAACCTCAGAGCCCTGACCTCCATTTCTTAAGCTTTTCTACCACCATGCCCCTCCTCACTCATTAAGTGCTTTCCCACCACAGGGTGACTGCCTCCTGTGCCATTCCCTCTGGAGGCAACACTTTTCTCTGATGAACTCCTACTCATCCCTCATGGTCTCATCCTTCCTACCCGCCTGTTAGGTTTCCTGTTATTTTTCCACCATGGCCTTCAGCATAATTTTTAATTAGCTCTTGATGTATGTGTCCATTAGTTTTATGTCCATCCTGGCTACTTGACCATGAGAGCAGAGACCAAGTGTGACCTGTACAGCAGCCTCTGCAGGCCCTGAAACAAAGTCCAGGAGGGCCTAGCCAGGGCTCAGCAAGTATATGAGAACCAAAAGGAGATGGGCTGAAGATCCTTGTATGCTCTAGTGCACAGGCCCTATCTGTGCAAACCAGTCTAGGCCCATCTGAAGCTTAAAATCCTGCAGAACAGAGCGTGCTTCTGAAGATTTACCAGGTCCGGGTCCAACGTGAATTCAATGACTTTCCCGGCCACACTGAGGAAGACTTTCACCCGAGAGCCAAGGGCATCATGCTTGAATGTCTGGAACTGTCTGCATTTCTGATGTCATCAGGGCTGCTCACGTCACCACAGGCCCCTGCCCAGGCCTGGTTCCTCTGGTGATTGTCGTGGAAGTGACCGAGCAAGACGGAACCATTCCCACAAACCAGCAAGTCATGCAGTGCAGGCATTCCGGGAGCAGCTGCCCGCAGGTGGCAGAGCCAGTCCCTCTGGGACCCTCCTCCTGAGTTGGCACCATCTGTGAGCATCCTTAAAGGTCACTCATGGCTGTTGAGGTACCACTTTCTCTGTGTCCCACAGGTCACATCGCATACACCCCTGACCTTACCTTACCCTGCCTCAATCCCTCCAGTGACTTCCACAGGAGTTAGGCCTCCCTTTGCCCCTCAAAGCCCGGTGACTTCTCCCTATGAGCAGCTCCAACCTCATAGTTCTCTGCAGCTTCCCCAAGCTCATCCCCACCTCCAGATCCTGGGAAGCGGCCCCTCAATGGAGGCTGTCCTCCACCTTTGCAAAGCTGCTTCCATATCACTTGGGTTTCATTGCAAACATCTCCTCCTGGTCCATCAGAGCAACAGTGAGACAGCCAAGCACCCTCCCACCCAACCCAAAATTCTCTGCATGGCACACACTGCATGACACACACTCCCTCGACGGCGCTGTTATTTCAGCTGACTTGGTGTTGTCAGTCCCTCCCCACTGGAGTGACCTTGTCTATAACAGGCACCCAAAATACTTTGGAAGGAATCAGGGAATGAATTAATGAATGGAAGAGGCATGACAGAGACTAAGACAAGCTTCTGTGGTCAGAAAAAGGAATGGTCTCCAGACTCAGGTAAGACTCTTTGTGGAAAAGAGATGACAGCTGAGGGCAGTTTTGAACAAATCAATAGGAGTTAAGAAAGCTATAATAATACTGATAACAAAAGGTAATCGTCCATTGTGTGGAAATTGTTAACCCATTGATCTGTCGATGGCCATTTAGATTGTCTTCACATACCGGCTGTTGTTCACAACAGTGCTGCTATTGAACATTCATGTGCAGGTGTTTTCTTCCCCCAATGCCTGTTTTCAATTAGTTTAGTTAGATACCCAGAAGTGGAGCTGCTAGCTCATAGGGTAATCCTATATTTCAAATTTTGAGGAACCACCCAATTGTTTTCCACAATGACTGGACCACGTCATGCTCGTACCAGGAAGAAAGCACCAACACCCACTGCAGCATGGATGAACCTAAGATCATGGTGCTAAATGAAAGCCGCCAGTCACAAAAGACCACTCAACAAGGCAGACTGGTGGCTGCCAGGGGATAGCAGAGGGCAGAATGGGCATGGGATCTCCTTTGGGTGTGATATGAAAATGTTTGGGAACTAGACACATGTGGCAGATGCCAATATCGTGAATGTACTAAACGCCACTGAATTGTACGCTTTAAAGTGATTAATTTTGTGTTACGTGAATTTTACCTCAACAACAATAATAACAATAAAATAAACAAAATCCCCTATCCATTGGGTATTTGATGCCAGACGATTTTGTGCTGGGCCCTTTTCATGTCTCATTGCACGTAATCATCACACCACTAAGGAGGCGGGCATTGCAAGTACAGGGTTCTCGATCCGAAATGCTTGGGACCAGAAGTGTTTCGGATTTTCAGATTTCTTCTGATTTGGGAATATTTGCATTACCAGCTGAGCATCCAAAAATTTGAAATCCAAAATGTTCTGATGAGTATTTTCTTTGAGCATCATGTCAGCACTCAAAAAGTTTCAAATTTCAGAGCATTTCAGACTTAAAATGTTTGAATTAGGCTATTCAGCTTTATAAGTACCTCATTTAACAGGTGAGAAAAGCAAGGCTCAGAGGGAGAGGTGACTTGCCCAAGGTCACATGGCATCAAGTGGCACAGCCAGGTCTCAAACCCAGGGACCGCGAATTCTCAAGATTCAAACCTGTCCAAAAGAGCCACTTCTCCTCCAGGAGACAGAAAGTCTCTGAGGGTCAAGAATGGCACCTCTAACAACCTAGTAGGTCCCTCATTCCTCCTCTAAGCTGTGGCATGGTGGCGCTAACTACAGTCCTTTATACATGACTGGCACTTTTACATCAGGCAGAAAGTATGACCTAAAGCAAAAATAGCCCAAATATCCATCAGCTGACACATGGACACATCAAGTATGGTCTATCCAGACCATGGAACATTCCATAGTCATAAAAGGGAATGAGGCCTGGACACCTGCTACAGCATGGAGGGACCCTAATAACATCATGCTGCACGGGAGAAGCCGGCCACAAAAGTCCATATAGTGTCCATACAGCATATGATTCCATTTACGTGAAACGTTCAGCACAGACCAATTCATAGAGATGGAAAGTAGATGCGTAGTTATCAGGGGCTTGGAGAAGGGGAGAATGAGGAGTATCACACAATTTTCTTGTAGGTGATGAAGAGGTTCTGGAATTAGACAGCAGCGATGGTTTTGCAACAATGTGACTGCACTCACTGTGCAGAGCACTGAATTGTACCCTTTAGTCATTTAAATTAAGAATTTAATCAAAAACACTGTAAAATGAAAAGACAAAACACAGTGCAGGAAAAGATGTTTCTAACATATTTAAGGGACATAGTCCAGTTTCTAGAATATCAGAAATCCCACAAATGAGCAAAGTCAAATAACCCAATGGAAAATATGCAAAGTCCTGGAACACCTTCCAAAAGGAGGTATCCAAACCGTCAACAGCATATAAAAAAGATGTTCCCCCTAATTAATATTCAGGAAAATGCAAATTATATCTAGCATGATTGGCACACATGAATCGTACCCTTTAAAATGGTTGAAATGGTAAATCTGATGTTACATGTAGTTTAGTGCAAAGAAAAACACAAAAAGCATGTCCTCATCCTGTGGAACTCCCTGCCAAGTCAAGAAGCTGGGGCTGGACCAACACAGCCAACCTATAAGGGCAGGGTTTCCAGGGAGGGAGGAGGAGCAAACAGTTCTGAGTTTTTCCGTTTGCCTGCATCTTGAGTCTCGCTTGACCTGGTGCTGAGGAGGCCCAGTGTCATGGGAAAGAAGTGATGCAATTATTCCAGCAGCAGCAGCTCTGCATGAGCAAAGCACTTCCCATTGACTTAGTGCTGGTGGCTTCTGGGCCTGGCATTCTGGTCACACACACCAGGCCAGCCCTTAGCAGAAGCAGGATTCGGGGGCCAACAAAAAGCTAGCCAGGACACCAAGTGACAACCCAAACATGCAGCATGACTGTGATTTATGCAGATTTCAAAGAGCAGTAAAGTCTCATGCAATATGCAAACTTAAAATTACCCTAAATTAAAAATTTGTCAAGGATCACATATTTCAAAGCATCTGGCTGTGGGGATTGTCAACTGCGCTCGTGCTATCGACCCTGGAGGCACTGCTATAGCGGACATCAGAAGCATGTCTCCCTCGTGCTGGAGCACATGGTACACCCTGTTCTGGAAGGCCTGTCGGAGAAGATCGGGGTAGAACATTGGATCCACGAGGCCTGACCCCAAGCGGATACTGTCAGTGCTCTGCCCACCCCTCTAGTCCAAGGCTGTGGAGTCTCCCAGCTCCCATGTGCTTCTGTCCCTAAAGGCACCTCTACAGGCCAACTCCCAGGCTCTCAGCCTCTCTGCGCTCCTGCACAGAGCCGAGAGCCAATGACCGGTGGTGGCAAGAATGTAGCCTAGCCTCTGGACTCAGCAGAGACAAACTCTGACACACTCACACTCAGAGTCCCCTCAGGGTCAGGCCGCAGCTGGCCCTGCACAGCTGTGCCTGATACTACCCCTCCTTGGCCTCCCTGTGCCACTTTCCCAGCACTGGGGCCAGCTTCTCCTGGGAGAGCTTTCTTATAAATTACTTGCTCTCGAATCCTCATCCCAGGATCACGTCCCCAAAACCCAAATCAAGACAATCATCTGCTCTGAGCCAGGTACTGGGGTGATACCCACGAGCAAAACCAGGTGTGGTGTCTGTCCCCACGGAGCTCACAGCCACCTGGGCTCACAGCCTCACTAAGGCACACAGCCCACCTGTCCTCACGGAGCTCACAGCCCACCTGGGCTCACAGCCTCAACAAGGCACACAGCCCACCTGAGGTCACATCCACCTATGCTCATACCAACCTGGGCTCACAGCCTCGGTGGGCACACAGCCCACCTGGACTCATGGAGCTCACAGCACACCTGGGCTCACACCCACCTAAGCTCATAGCCTCACTGAACCCACATCCACCTGGGCTCACAGCTGCCTGAGCACACAGCACGCCTAGGCTCACAGCCTCACTGACCTCTCTACATACCTGGGCTCAAACCCAGCTGGGCTCACAGCCTCACTGAGCTCACACCCACGTGGGCTCATGGCCTCACTGACCTCTCAACACACCTGGGCTCAAACCCACCTGGGCTCACAGCCTCGCTGAGCACACAGCACACCTGAGCACACACCTACCCGGCAGACAGCCACCTGGGCTCACAGACATCAATTAGTGAATGTTGCGCATCATAACTGCATCGTGAAAATGCAGGTAAGCATTTTGAGGAGACGGAGAGAGTCACTTGAGAGCATGTATCGGAACTGGAGAAACTTCCTGGGAGAGATGCCTCAAACTGAGGTGAAAAGGATGAGCTAACTGCAAAAGGCTCACTGACTAGCCCAGAATCACACAGTGTTGGGTGACAGCCCTGGTTATGTGCACTAGGCTTCAAATCTCCCCAGGTGAAGAGGACTCCTGCAGGTCCCTGCTGGCCACACACCCTGAGGGTGCCCAGACCATAGTATTACAAAGCATGGAACTCGTTCAGTTGCTTCTTGCAACCTTCAAAGGCAAAGAGACTGTGGACCTCACAATGATCCTATTCCTCCCCATTCAGATACCTTTTTAAAAAGCATTACTCTCAAACTGCCTTTATGAACATGAAATATTGGAAGATCTTTGTTCACAGTTCCCAGTCTAGCAAACAACCCCCCATGTGGTGGTTTAAATACACTGTTGAAACAGAGTCCTTGGGGACCACTCCGGTCTTGGCCTCATAAATAATTTCCTCCCTCATGCATTAAGTAAATGAAATTAAGCCTGGGAGCTCAAGTCCTTTTGGGGGTTGAAATGAACATGGGCAGGAACAGAATGAGAGAAGCCCTGCTCCAGATCACATCCCGACCCCGAGGGTGCACGTTGGCTGGCCCAGGCACTACCTCTTGTGGCCAGGGATGTGCTGGCACTATGGCCAGGCAGCTGCTCAGGTCAGATGTGGCTATGTCAAAGACGTTCAGGCTAAATAAAAGGTATGGACACGGAGGTGAGAAATCAGAGCCTTCACACACAGTAGGGAGGAAGGAGACCAGGCAGCCAACACGGAAGAAGTCTGGCAACTCCTCAAATAATTCAACATCGAGTCACCATACAATGATTCTACTCCCGAGCAGACCTCGAGGACCAAGTCACCATGAGGATTTACTGCTGACCACACCCCAAAGACCAAGTTACCATATGACCATTCTTACTCCATATGATCATTCTTACTCCTTACCATTTCCCGAAGACCGAGTCGTCATATGACCATTCTTACTCCATATGATCATTCTTACTCCTTACCATTTCCGGAAGACCAAGTTGTCATATGACCATTCTTACTCCTTACCATTTCCCAAAGACTGAGTTGCCATATGACCATTCTTACTCCTTACCATTTCCCGAAGACCGAGTCACCATATGACCATTTTATTCCTTACCATTTCCCGAAGACCGAGTCGCCATATGACCATTCTTACTCCTTACCATTTCCCAAAGATCGAGTTGCCATATGACCATTTTATTCCTTACCATTTCCCAAAGACCGAGTCGCCATATGACCATTCGACTCCTTAGTAGACCCCAGTGACCGAGTCAACGTACGATGATTCTGCTCCTGAGCTTGCCCCAAAGACTGGGTCACCATATGACCATCCAACTCCTGAGCAGATCCCATAGAACTGAAAATAGGTGTTCACACAAAAATGTGCACATGAATATGCACAGCAGCTCTACTCATAATAGACACAAAGTGGGAAAATAACCCAAATGCCCATCAACAGATGAATGGATAAAGAGAATATGGTCTATGTACAATGGAATAGTATCAGCCCTAAAGAGGAATGACATGCTGGCAATGCCGCAATGCCGGTGAACTTGAAAACATGGTGCTACCATTTAAAATCGCAATCATTAAAAAGTCAGGAAACAACAGGTGCTGGAGAGGATGTGGAGAAATAGGAACACTTTTACACCGTTGGTGGGATTGTAAACTAGTTCAACCATTATGGAAAACAGTATGGCGATTCCTCAAGGGTCTAGAACTAGAAGTACCACATGACCCAGCCATCCCATTACTGGGTATATACCCAAAGGATTATAAACCATGCTGCTATAGACACATGCACACGTATGTTTATTGCGGCACTATTCACAATAGCAAAGACTTGGAATCAACCCAAATGTCCACCTGTGACAGACTGGATTAAGAAAATGTGGCACATATACACCATGGAATACTATGCAGCCATAAAAAAGGATGAATTTGCATCCTTTGTAGGGACATGGATGCAGCTGGAAACCATCATTCTCAGCAAACTATCGCAAGAACAGAAAACCAAACACCGCGTGTTCTCACTCATAGGTGGGAACTGAACAATGAGATCACTTGGACTCGGGAAGGGGAACATCACACACCGGGGCCTATCATGGGGAGGGGGGAGGGGGGAGGGATTGCATTAGGAGTTATACCTGATGTAAATGACGAGTTGATGGGTGCTGACGAGTTGATGGGTGCAGCACACCAACATGGCACAAGTATACATATGTAACAAACCTGTGCATTATGCACATGTACCCTAGAACTTAAAGTATAATAATAATAATAAATAAATAAATAAATAATAAAGGATGCATATTCAGGTAAAAAATAAATAAATAAATAAAGCATTGTATACTCGAAAAAAAGAAAAAGAAAAGAAAACATGGTGCCAGGTGAAATAACCCTGTCACAGACCCCACACTGTATGATCCTATTTGTATGAAGGGTCCAGAGAGACAGAGAGTAGATTCGCGGTTGCCAGGGGTAGGAAAGGGGAAGTGGGGAGTGAGCGCTTAATGGACGGGGGGTTTCCTCTTGGGATGATGAAAGTGTTTTAAAATTAGACTGTGGTGCAGTTGCACAAACCCGTGAATGCAGTAAAAACCACAGAACTGTGAACCGTATAAGGGTGAATTGTATAATATGTGAATTATAGTTCAGTAAAGCCGAAAAAAAAAGAAGAAAAGAAAAGAAAAAGAAAAAAAAGAAAGAAAACCAAGATCATCAGGGCCTGCCCACATCCTCTCTCAGGGCCATAGGCTGAGCTGGTTGAGAGCCACAGGGCATCTTTCCCAACATGCCATATAGGAGTCCATCTGACAGCACGTGGGACCCAGCAGCCCGGCCTGCCTCTCACAAGCTGCGGTCCTTTCTGCCACCCCCACGCCCTGACCCCAGCAGAGGCTCCTCCCAAAACAAGCATGAGTATTTGCTAACCTCTTCCAAACCCCAGTGGGCTCCTCTCCCACCACGGCTGCCCCCCAAGCCCATTCCCCATCATGTGTGGCACGCACGATGGCAAGAGTGTTCCCCTCATCCCCTGCCCATCCCAGCTGCCATTCTGGTCACTTCCCGGTCCACGGACCACATGGAAGCAAAGAGATCCCCAGCAATGCACAGCAGGCCTTGCCATCCCGTGCTGAAACCCTCCAGGGCATCTGCCCACTCCTGCATTAAGGATCCAATCCAAACCCCCCGAGGAGCCTCTGGCCTCACTTGGTGCCTTCTCCATCGTGCTCCCTCCATTCCAGCCACGCTGACTGCACAGGGCAGTCCCTCATCGTGCCCTGTTTGTTGCTGCCTCAGGGCCTTCTAATCAGCCACCCTCTCTTCCAGGAATACCTTCTCCCAACACTGCCACAGTGCTGACTCCTCACCCCTGAATGCCCACTGCACAGAGGTGCCAACCCTGCTCAGCACATCACTGCAGTGGCTTCCTGTACCTTCCTCAGTTCAATCTGAGGTGCTACCTTGTTTTACTTTTGAGAGGGAGTCTTTCTCTGTCACCCAGGCAGGAGTGCAGTGGCAAGTTCTCGGCTCACTGCAAGCTCCGCCTGCTGGGTTTACGCCATTCTCCTGCCTCAGCCTCCTGAGTAGCTGGGACTACAGGCGCCCGCCACCTCGCCCAGCTAATTTTTTGTATTTTTTAGTAGAGACAGGGTTTCACTGTGTTAGCCAGGATAGTCTCGATCTCCTGACCTCGTGATCTGCCTGCCTCGGCCTCCCAAAGTGCTGGGATTACAGGTGTGAGCCACCGCACCTGGCCCCTTGTTTTACTTTCTTTGGGCCACTTGTCACTCTTTGACGTCGTCTTGTGTATTTCTTTTATTTTCTGTTGGAATACAAGCTCCTTGAGAACGGGGACTTTGTCTGTTTGTCCAACCATTGTATGTCCACAGAGCAGCAGGGGCTCAATACATTTGAGTTGATAACAAGTAACTCCTGTGCTCAAGTTCCTCCATCCTCAGGATGGGAAGCCCCCAAGCAGCAGTGTCCTCCTCACGCAGTCTGGTCCTTGTCACTCTCCAGCCTCCCATCTCATCACCCTTTGCTCCAACCAGACTGGCCTCATCTAGATTCCTCAGGCATCTCTAGTTTCAAGAACTTTACATGCACTTTGCCTTCTAGAATCCCCTTCCCAACTCCTGGCCTGGCCATCTTCTACTCTGGGTAACAACTTATACTTTTCTTCCCTCAAAAGACTGTTTCTGACATCAGTGGACGAAGCTGCTTTGTGCTGCCACATCCCCCACCATCGCCCCATCATCTTGTCTCACGCACAGCTGGGAGTCACTGGTTTCATCAGGTTTCTTGCTGGACTGACTCCTTCCAGGCAGAGGGACAGGTGTGTCTTGCCCCGCCACCTAGCAGACAGAATCTCCACAAAGTCAGTCCTAGGAAGGACCTCTGGAGAGAAGAATGGTCACTGCAGATGCATCCTACACAGCCTGGGGCAGCACAGCAAGGCTTGGGCCCCACAAGCCAGAATCGACTGGGTGTGAAGGCAAGCTCTTATTAACTGTTCAAACTTGGACAAGTTACATAACGTCTCTGAGCTTCCGTTTCCTGTCATGTGCCTGTAAGAATTAAATGAGCTAACACATAGGAAAGGGTTGACATGGTGCCTGGCAATAGCAATGTTAATAAATGTTAGCCAGCCACATCACCATCTCCATCATCCATTTTTCTAAGCACCGTGGTGTACCACAGTCCCTGACACCCAGTACAGAAATCCTGGGTGAAAGTCATTCGCTTTTCAAGGACACCACAAAAAGCAAACATTTTTTTAATCAAGTCTTTAATTTTCAACACAATAAACGTTCCCTTCCAAAAGCAAACGACCGAAGATGAATTAAAAAATCAGCAGTTCCTTCTGGAATCTGCAAGGACTGGGTTAGATGTTTTTAGGAGAAGTGGCCACTTTGGCAAGATTCTTAAATCCTTTTTAAGTATCTGGGAAAAAAATGCACAGCAAACAAAATTTGGAAGAGCTGATGTACTTGGATCAAAGGAGACGTAGGGGATTGTGTGCACCTCCAGCTTCCCCTTGAAGTAGACTTTGGCAGGAGGCCTCGGGCTGCATGAGGGAGACCAACCCTGAGTGCGCACACTCAGACGGTAGAGTCAAGCACAGCATTGCGCTTAGTAGGTGCCATGTTGCACTTAGTAGGTGCCATCAGCACCATGGTCTCTGGTGGGGCACTGTGAGATTAAAATATTGGACTACCCTCAGTAAGTGCCCCCCAGTATGCAAAGGGGACAGGAATTGAGAGACAGAAGAGCCCGTGGCCTCTGCCTCAGTTTCCCACACCTGTCCCGGTGAACACCTGGATTCATTGATGTTCTGTGTTTGTTGATCATGTACTGTGGACACAACATGGGCCTGCAGAGCCCAGGAGACCACCCTGTGAGATGTGGACCATTTTGTACAGGCCCTCCCAAAGAAATGGTGACTTTCCGGACCAGATATGCTAGCCTCTCAAGAGAGGCTAGCCTCTCAAGAGATGTTTTGGTCTTCAAGATAGGACTGTGCCCCACTGCAAGGTAATTGGTCACGATGCTCCTTCCTCATTTTAGGTCTGCCCAGCACAGATGCCTGTTCCTGTACTCATCATATGCCTCCTATGAGCGAGCTGGAAGGGCAGGAAAACCAAGAAATGGAAACACAGGCCCCACTTTCTGGCATCTACAATATCATCTGGAAAAACAAAATGCAACCAGCAGGCATTTTGAAAACATAGAGAAAGCCTGGGCTTCAGAATGAGGAGATGCAGGCCCTCGGGCAGGCTCCATTTCTTCCTGGCCTGTGACCTTAGGCAGCCCCAGGGCCCTCCAAGCCTTTCCAGGGTCCTCATTTGTAAAACAGGATGACAATAATGTTAACATCAGTCACACCAGTGATGAAACCGGAAGAAGAAGGGGTCACTAAAACCAATTAGTTTGGGAAGCAGAACTAATTCCCCTGAATCTTTCAAATTCCCCAATCCTTGCAGATTCCAGAAGGAACTGCTGATTTTTTTCAAGTCCAGTCCTTCAAGTCAGCTAGGGATTGCATGTTCAATGCTACCATTGCCCTGGGGGAAGGTGGGCTAAAGGGCTACTGAGGCATCCTTTTGGCTGAAAGCATAACAACCCTTCAGACTCTGGCAAATTGGAAACTCTTTCAGGAAGAAAAATAAAAGGTAGGAAATTCCCTTTAAGAATAAGTTAAGAGGCCAGGAGCGGTGGCTCACACCTGTAATCCCAACACTTTGGGAGGCCGAGGTGGGTGGATCACAAGGTCAGGAGTTCAAGACCAGCCTGGCCAAGATGGTGAAACCCTGTCTCTACTAAAATTACAAAAATTAGCTGGGTGTGGTGGCAGGTGCCTGTAATCCCAGCTACTCAGGAGGCTGAGGCAGAGAATTGCTTGAACCCAGGAGGGGGAGGTTACAGTGAGCTGAGATTGCGCCACTGCACTCCAGTTTGGGGGAGAGAGTAAGACTCTGTCTCAAAAAAAATTAAAAAAAAAAAAAAGAATAAGCTAAGAATAAGAAAAGGAATTTCGCCCCAGTGTGCATTTTAGCAGCCTGACAGCACTGGGGGAGGTGGATTCTTAATTCATTCATCTGGTGTTAGCAAGGGCTACAGACTAATTTATTTAAAAAAAAAAAAAAAAAAAAAACAAGCTTCATGCAACTGTACACTTTCACACATTAAATTTTCATAAGGTCTGATGGGTTCTTGTCTGGATGAGGAATGGCTGTCAGGAGGGGCTTGCCACCACTTGAAGGAGCAGAGACGCTTTCTGGTGACAACACGCCCATGCGTAGGCCAAGCAAAACGACGCAACCATTCACAGCTGCTTGCAACACAGGATAGACATATGCCGCCATCTCCACAAGGCTGAAATATGTTGACACCCTTTTTAAAACAGAGCCATGTAAAGTGAAAAGTTGTATATTCCTCAAGGTTTTAATTTAACTTGCATTAGACTGAACCATTTAAAACTGCCAATATTCAGCTGTCATCGACCCACAAAATTGGCAATTTCAAACAGGTCACCTTAATATAAGTCAAAAGCAGATCTCATTCTATAATGAAATATAAACAAAGATAGGAAAAGGATTAAAATTATTGTGGAGGTTTTTTTTTTCTTTCTGTATCATCAAAAGGGGCCTTTCACGATGCTGTACCTGCAAGTCTCTTTCCTCTAATTCCAGGCACTGCACACACTGGATTTGACCCTTGCAGATGGTCCAGGTGGGTGAAACCACTGGTACTGGGGCCGGAGACCGTGGAGGGGTCTTGCTGGAACCCAGCCACAGATACTGCATCCGCATTTCCCTCCGCATTTTCCTCCTCCCCAACAGGACCAGATGGAAATGTTGGGCTGGGCGGCAGGATGCCTCATGATCCAGGGTTATTCTCAGCCACACAGCAACCAGGAGAGGAATCGGGGGCCCTGGGTGCTGTGTGGCTGAGAATGACAACTTAAGAAGTTGTCTTTCTCCAAGCAGGGCAGAGCAAGCAGCGTGGGAGGTGGGCACCCACAGTGACACAGCTGCCCAGGACCCAGGCCTGGGGGAGCCATTTCAAATCTTCCATGTGACAAGGTTTGGGGAAGAAAGACAGACAAGGGAGAATCTTTTTGCCCTTGACCACCTAACTTCTGGGTTTCCCCAGCCCCTAGCTTCTAAGAATATGTGAGGAAACTACAAACCCAAGCTTCCTTCCACTTGGGACCTTTTCCAGCCTCTTAGCTGTATCTGTGAACCTGGACAGGAGGTCCATTCCAGGACATGGAGCTACCACCACAAAGGACATAAATCTGTCTACAACGAAACTGAAAGACTGGATGATAAATGAATACCTTTGAGTGCTTCATCAGAGATTTAAGTGCCTTGAATTTTTGCAGAGGTTTTCTTAGACTTTAGACTTCTTAAAAATGCCATTCTGGAGGAATAGTCCAAAAAACCACACCTTTATACAGCAAAGTCATTTTTGTTAAGCAAGTAATTTTCTTCTTTAGAGATCTGTAACAAGGAACAGATCTCTATATCATGGTTTATGCCAGCCCCAGGAAGAACACAGGCTGGAGGGGGGGTTTCCAGTGGGGATTCCAGCTTCACCCCAAGCATGTGCGAGGCTGTGAGTGAGTTGCTCTGCCTGTCTGAGCACGAGTGTCCCAGGCTCTAGAACCTGAGTGATAATGCTATCCCCCTTACAGGGCTGTTGTCACAATTAAATGAGATAAAGCACTCAGGACAGTGCGGCAAATGTGAATTAAGTTAGCCAATGGGATAAGTTCAGTGGATTTCATCCGTGTCAGTATTCCAGTTAGGTGTGTATATTCTAGTTTAGCACCGGGGGAAAATTGAGTAAAGGGTACACAAGATGTCTCCCTGCCATTTCTCATAGCTGCATGCACATCTACAATTATCTCAACAAAAATTTCAATTTAAAAAAGTCACCCAGTGCTGTTTTCATTATTAAGATCACTAATTCTGCCAAAAAGGATACACTAAATAAACACTCAAGGGCCCTTTCAATTTTTCATGAATCCAAGAAATAATTATTTTTATGTACTGTTTGTGTTGGAAACAAAATGAATGCAGGAATAAAACAACTTCTTAAAATAATCTTAATGCAATAAATCTATTTGATTTTTGTGTTTCTTTATAAGCATAATAAATTTCAATTGCACTTCATCTATCCATTAATTCACTCATTCATTCATTCATATATTTTACCAACACTAAGCGAGCACCCAGTGCTGGGCATGGGGACCCATCAGGGAGCATGATAGACTCAGCTTTCGTCTACACTTGTGTTTTTTGCCTATTAATGGCCTTCTGGAACCCTTTAGAAAGGAAGGAAAGCAATGTACATTTATTGAGCACCTACTGTGTGCCTGGTCTTGCACTGGGCACAAGAGTATCATTGGTGAGTAGAAGAGTTGCAAATTTTTTCATCGTGAAGCCCGCAATTTGGTGGCAACAAATGACATTAAAACAAAAATAATCACACAGATAAATGTGTGAATTATGAACATGTAAATGCTAGGAGAGAAGAGCATGGGGCCTCTGAGCCTAGGGGACTGGAGAATCTTCTTTAGCCCAGGGGACGAAGAAAGTCCTCTCTAAAGAAGTGACCTTAATAATGAGCAGGACTCTCAGATGAAGAGTGAAGGGAAGAGGGCCGGGTGCAGTGGATCACAGCTGTAATCTGGGTGGCTGAGGTGTGTGAATCATCTGAGGTTGGGAGTTCAAGACCAGCCTGGGCAACATGGTGAAACCCAGTCTCTACTAAAAATACGAAAATTAGCCAGGTGTGGTGGCACATACCTATAATTCTAGCTTCTTGGGAGGCAGAGGCACAAGAATCACTTGAACCAGGGAGGCAGAGGTTGCAGTGAGCTGAGATCGAGATCGCACCACTGCACTCCAGCCTGGGCAACAGAACGAGACTCTGTCTCACACACACACACACACACACACACACACACACACACACACACACAC
>NC_045453.1:32461154-32481972 GCF_002776525.5 Piliocolobus tephrosceles | reverse complement strand
ACACACACACACACACACACACACACACACACACACACACACACACAGTGAAGGGAAGAGCAAAGCAGGGGCAGGGAACCTCATTGCGGAAGGTCCTGAAGCAATGCTGAGTGGGGTACATTCAGGAGACTGAAAACATGGGGTGGAGTCCTGGAGTGGAGTGAGCACTATGAGCCAGAGGAGGGGCAGGGCCAGCACACAGGGACCCAGAGCTCACAGCCAGGTGCATGGACACACACTCTCAAACTGGAATAGAAAACACTCCTTGGTCCAGAATGTGAACTCCTAGAAGGAAGGCATGTGTGTTTCCTTAACGGCTGCAGTGTCTGGTGTGCTACAAACATTTAGGATATTTTTTGCTGAATAAATAAATATACAAATGAATCATTCCCACTAGGAGAAAATATGGACAGGCACCTCTGCTTCTACCTTTAACATTTTTTTCTTAATTTGCAACCTTATGTAAAGGATGTCACCTCTTCTAAACATTTGAGTATCTGCTGAAGGATGTACGGGCCCCACAGTAAATTCCTCCAAGCTCTTAAGGAAGAAATAATACCAGTCTTAAACAAGTCTCGGAGAGAATAAAACACATGAGGGAATCAATTTTAAGAGGCCAGCATAATCTTAATACCAAAGCCAGAAAAGGGCATCACTAGAAATGAAAATGACAGGCCTATCTTTCATGACCATAGATACAGAAATCCTACAGAAAACATTAGTAAACCAGAGGCAGAGAAATGCAGAAAGACAAAACATGGAAAACAAGTTAGGTTTTTCTCAAAATGCAAGATTAGCTTGACATTTAAAAATAATCAGTGGAAATCATCACATTAACAGAATAAATTAGATATAAAGTTATATGATCACTTCCACAAATACAGAGATAGCATTTGATAAAACTCCTAACCTATCTATGATTAGAAACTGCCAGCAGATTAGGAATAAAAGGAAATGTCTTTAATTTCATGAGGAATATATACAAAAAACCTATTGCAAACCCATACTTAAGGATGAAATATTCAAATCTTTCCCTCCAAGATTGGGAATGAGACAAGAATGTCTTTATTTAAAATTGTATTAGAGATTTTAACCAGTACAACAAGGACTAAAATGTTTAAGGATTGGAAAGGAAAAAATGAAGCTTTCCTTTTTTTCTCCAGAGAAATGTTTTTAGAAAATCCAAAATAATCTTAATTAGAATAATTTAGCAAGTTTCTTACATAGGAAGTCCATATACAAAAATAAATTGTATTTCTATATGCCAGAACCAAAGAATTAGAAAATTATATTTAAACAAGATAACTTAAATGTCATTAAAGCAGCAGAAAATACTCTGGAATAAATCTAGCAAAAGATGTGCATAAGGCCTATACATAGAATGCATTATTGAGAAAAAAGAAAAATAGCCTAAATACAAGGTGGGATATACCATGTTCACAGAACAAATTACCAAATGTTTTAAATATTTTATTTGTTCCTAAATTGACCCACAAGTTCAATGTAATTCCAATCCAAATTACGAAAGTTTATGTGTATGTGTATAAATTAATTCAAATTTTTATATAGAAATGTCTAGAACCAGGAATGACTAAGATGATCTTGAAGAAAAAAACAAAGTGGTAGGATTTCCACTATCAGATATCATGACTGATTTTAAATCTCCAACAACTATGATGATGTGCTATTGGCGCAAGGGCGGACAGGCTGATGGAACAGAACATGGAGCCCAGAAATAGACCCACACAGTTGTACTGACTGATTTATAAGAAAGGGAACACAGCTGTGCAGTAGGAAAAGAATGGTCCTTTCACCAAATGGTGGAGGATCAATGGGTTATCCATATGGGAAAATTGATTCCTGATCCCTCCCTCATACCATACATAAAATTGATTCTGATTCCAAATTTCAGAGCAAAACCAGTAACACTTCTAGAAGAAAACAGGAGAAAAGCTTTATGGTTTGTGGGTAGGCAAATACTCCTTACATAAGATATAAAAAGGAAAAAAGATTGCTAAATGGACCTACATTAAAATTAAATATTTCTTTTCCTGGAAAGATATAATTAAGTGAATGTAAAGGCAAAGCACATTGAGGAACTTCAACCAAAGACTCATATCCAGAATATATATTTTTTAAATTTCTAGAATTCAATTTTTAAAACTTTCAAAAAACTGAACAGGTACTTCATAAAGAAGACATACAAATAGCCATGAAAAAATAAAAAGGAGCTCAGCCTCATTCGTTTTCAAGGAAATACCAATTAAACCACAAAGCAATATTTCCATACAAGTAACATGATGGCTAAAATGTTTAGAAAAAGCTGACAGTATCAAGGGTGGGGGAGATTAAAGAGCAACTAGAACTTCCATGCTGCTGTGTGAGTTGACCCTGGTTCAAACATTTTGGAATACTGTTTCACAGTATCTACTAACGCCAAACATATGCAAGCCATATGACCCAGCAATTCTTTACCAAAAAAGGAGAGAGAGAAAAAAAAGCGAAAGACAAAAACAAGCTCAAGAAGGTTACCAGAGGTATCACTCATAACAGCCAAATACTAGAAATAACAGAAATGTTATTAACAGTAGAATGGATAAACTGAGAATATATTCACACAATGAAATACTATCCAGCAAAGAAAATGATGAAATATTGTCACACTCGGTAACATGGACCAACCTTAGAAATGTAATGTTGAACAAAAGAAGACAGATACAAAACATTACATATTGTTCAGTTCCAATTGTGTAAGACTCAAAAACAAGTAAAACTAATCAAGACGATGTAAATTAAGACAGTGGTTCTCTTTGGGGATACCTGGGTGGGGGTACAACAAGAGGACTACTGGGCTGCTTTGTTATGTGAGGGTCATAATCAATACATTTTTTTACATTAAAAGAAACCTGTCTATTGAACACCTGCTCTGTGCAAAGTAATGTCCTATGCCTAGCAGAAAACACAAGAAGTATCAGATACATCCAGGAATCAACTTAAGTGTTAAAATGTAGATAGAAAAACAAACTCAAGTAGTTGGAATTTCTCTGGGTCTCTGTGGACCCTCATGAATGTAAACAGATGCCCAAAAAGGCACACATTCAACAGGCACCCAGGAGAGCTGTTTTCCCACCTCCACCCTGATTCAAAATGAGAACTCAGACCCTAGACCCTGTTGTGAGAAACGAAACAACCTCACTTTGTTCATCCAAGGTCTCCTTCCAAGCTGATCCAATATTATTTTATATCTCAACAGAATGTTTTGGGTTGAAAGTAGAAATGAGAGAATAGAGAAATTAGAATGATAATGTTTTTGGTTTGAAATCAAAAGTAAATCATTTTTCAAGAGTAAATATAAATGGGCTACTGGAAAAATGTCTTCATTAGTGTACTAAATGTCTGGCAATTACAAACAACACTGAAAGTTAAATTAACTTGGGTTGAAGCTGAGAAACACAAGCCAATTAAAGACAGCATATATTTCTTTCCCAAATTTAATCAAATAATACACCTGATTATAGGTTGTTTAAAAATACAAGTCACCCAGAAAATGACCAGAAAGAAATTATTAACATAACAAATGTGTTTTCAGTGAATTCTATCTAGTCAATGCTATGATGGGCTATGCTATGGGGAATGTGTAGCTGATGAGGACAACTTGAGTCCTGTCCTCAAGAAGCTCACAGTGAGCTGAAGAGTTAAAGGCGTTTGCAACAGTCACTGGAACCCTTGAGAGTGTGCAAAGTTTTCACTGAGAGGGGACCATAGTACAAAAAAATGACAAGGAAAAGTATCTAACAGACCTGGAAATGCATCTCAAAGCTATAATAACTAAAACTGCATGGCCATGGTGGAAGTGTCATTACTCAGATCATGGGGTGCATCTATATGAAATATGGGATAAGTTAAGTCAAGATGGACAAAAGCACCATAAACGAATGGGTAAAACGTTTCTCAACAATGCGATGCATAGCAGAATCACAATCAGATATTTGGGGAAAAGTCACATTGGAAATATTTCATACTTCCACTAAGATAGATTTCAGTTTAATTTGAAAAGTACAATTGTAGAAAATCTAGGGAAAAAAACTGATTCAGAGTTAAGATAACATTTTTAAGCTTAGGCCGGGCGTGGTGCCTCAAGCCTGTAATCCCAGCACTTTGGGAGGCCAAGACGGGCGGATCATGAGGTCAGGAGATCGAGACCATCCTGGCTAACACGGTGAAACCCCCCTCTACTAAAAAATGCAAAAAAAAAAAAACTAGCCGGGCGACATGGTGGGTGCCTGTAGTCCCAGCTACTCGGGAGGCTGAGGCAGGAGAATGGCATAAACCCGGGAGGCGGAGCTTGCAGTGAGCTGAGATCCGGCCACTGCACTCCAGCCTGGGCAACAGAGCGAGACTCTGTCTCAAAAAAAAAAAAAAAAAAAAAAAAAAAATTAAAGCTTAAAGGAAATAGAACCAATCAAGAACAAAAGAATGACTAGTCCAAATTACATAAGAATTTTAAAAACTTTTCATTCAAAATCCATATAAAAAAGTCAAACAATGAACTCTGGAATATATTCCCAATCAATGAAAAAAAATAAAGTCCTTAATATATAAAGACCTTTTTAAAATGAACAAGAAACCCAAAAGCCTACTATCCCTGACTTACAATGGTTCTATGTAACACTTTTCAACTTTACAATGGCGTGAAACCATTGCAATTTTGACAGGGTAAATAGTATCTGATAAATTATATGAGATATTCAATACTTTATTATAAAATAGGCTGTGGTAGATGATTTTTGCCTAACTGTAGGCTAACACAAGTGTGCTGAGCACATTTATCATAGGCGAGGGTATGATGGTCAGTAGATTAGGTATATTAAATGCATTTTTGACATGATATTGTCAACTTAAGATGAGTTTATCAGGACAAAACCCCACTGTAAGTTGAGGGGAATCTGTAATGAGTTTCCATTTTTGCCAAACTGGTAGTTGATTTCTTAAAACTCAACTCATCAGATTGGAAAAGATTTGGAAAGATAAGCTTACAGTACATATGGGAGTGGAAACAAATACCACCTTCCTGAGAAAACATTGGCAATGTGTGTTAAGAGCTTAAAAGAGTTTACACTGTTCAAAAATACTTATATTTATACACATATAATCAGAGATAGAGACAAAGCCTTATGCACAAGAAAACAATGTAAACAACCAAACAGTAAGAGGAATGTTTACATAATTGTAGAAGAGAGGTAGAACAGAATTTCAAGTATCCAGTAAAAATTACGTATTTGAAAAACATTTAATGATACCAAAAATTTTCAAGACGCATGCCATATTTAAAATTGGGATATGTAATTATATATACAATACGGTATCAGTAGTATAAATATTTTCTGTATATATGTATACATGAAAAAAGATGAATGAAATATGCAAATATTTGTAGTGATTAACTCTGGCTGATACGACTGGGAAAGACTTTTATTTATAAATATTCTATAATGAGTGTGCAATACTCTCAGACTCAAAAAGAAAAAAGACTTTATTTTTTTCCCCAAAAATCTTTCTGAAGGTGTAGCATTTGAACTGGACATTGAGGGGTGGGTAGGATCCTGACAGGTGGAAAAGAGCATTCCCATAAAGGAACGTATGATGCAGAAACAGCAAGAAGTGGGTGAGGGGGTGAGGGAAAGCCATGGTAAGAGAGGTGAGGAAGAAAAGGGAGCAGGAGGCCTGGAAGAGGCTTGAATGCCAAGGTAAAGACTAATGAAGATGAAGAAGATGCAGTTGGAAGTTAGGGAGTCATTGATGCTGCTGTTCATTAAAATGGCAGAAGGGAAGGCTCTGTAGAAACATGAATTTAAAAGCAAGCAAGCTGGTTAAAAATAGTGGGAAATTTGAAAGTGTGTCCTGCCTTTTAAATGGCATAGCCAGTGAACTCAGCAGCTGTGGTCCCCATTTTGGTGGTTACGATGATGCTTTGAGCCCCAGCTTGACCTTATCTCTGCCTCCCAAGAGACAAAACAAGCTTCAAAAACCAGAACCCAGTTACACTCCAATGAGGATCATTAACATTTCATGTCTGACAGCCCCATCCTTCCTGAGGTCTGCTTAGAGCCTGAGAGACTCCTGGTGTGGGATAAAAAGTAGGAGAATGGGATGAGTAAATGAGGCCACATCTATCTTTTCCATTCTTGTTTACAATACCTGAATAAATGGGGCTTTCTGTGCTTGTTAAAATAAGCCTTTTGATTCAAGAACTATAGGGGTGAACTAGAGAGGATTTAAATAAATCTTTCCAGAAACGAATCTGCAAAAATAGAAAGAAGAAAAGACCTCAAGCCAGGAAGATCTGAGCAACAACCCTGACTTTGCCACTTACCAACACCTTCCCTGAGACCCGACTTCTTCCTCTGCCAACTCGGGAATGTCAGAACACAACAAGTTCTGCAAAAGGACCCGATGACACAATATACCTGACCCCATAAATGGCCATGTCCCATATCGCTACAAGTAGCCCATAAGCTGCACTTCAGAGATGCCAAGGGATGGCTTTATCTAATCAAGGAAGGCACCAAGACTGACTCAGCAGAACAGAAAGTGCCGAGTCAATCTCAGGAAACTAGTATTCCACCGGCACCAACTCCCCCAACACCAACCAGGATTCCCATCAGGTCCTTCATGTGTCCTGGACAAAGGGGAGGCTCAAGGCATGATAAATCTAATTTCTTCCTAAAACATACTAAGGACAATTCCTACTCCCAAATAGGTGCTAACTCTCACATTTGAAGTCACCAAATTGCCCTTCCTAAGATGAAGGTAACAAACTACTCTCTTTATTCTGTAATACAACCAGTACTTCTTGGAAAGTGCCTATGCAGATAACAGGGTCTGGCAAAAATAAAAGAGAATTCAGAACTTCAAGGTTTTGTAAGATTGGAAAACCCCCCTGGCTTCTTAGAACCAATGAGAAAAGCAACAAAAGAAAGCCAAGAAGTCTTTAAGTGGCAAAGGGTGGTTTAGAATTGGTCTGCTGTCACACCTATGGTTAAAAATCCCAAGTGGATTGATGTGGTGTTAGCAAACTAGGACAAAATTCATCAGCAAAGGGACCATGGTTACAGCTCTTCTATGGGAGCCTGACAAGATCTTAGATCTATGGAAAGGGTACATCTCAAAAAAAACAAAAAACTGTACATGTGGTTTTGGCATATGAAGCCAACTGGGACCAAAAAAGTTTTGAGAGATTTATACTGTCCAAGCCATCACCAGACTGAATAAAAGAGACTGAGTGCTACAGAAAATAATCCTTGGATCTGCATTTTTCTAGGCTGAGACACCTGCTCATACTCTATGAAGAGTATGTCTTCCAATATCTTCTTTTGATTCAGCCAGCAAGGATAACCAAAAAGGGAAGACTTCAGAAAGGGGGCACTAAAGCCAATGAAGAAGGCCAATGAAGACTGGAAGGTAAGTCCCACAGAGCCAAATCAGGCCTAATCAAGGAACTCTCTTTCCCCCAGAGAAGGGAATGTCACTGTATCTTCATGTGAGAACTTCAGGGTGGTAATCATTTGGCAGTCCATCGTCCCTTTTCTGAACATTTACCGTAGTTATCCTATCCCTGTTTCACCATTAAATCTTAGGTGTTTGATGGTGGGGGGCAGATCACTTGTCATAAGTCTCTGAATCAAGAAGAGCCATGTCCAACCATGATGTAAAGACAATGATTCATCACTCAAAGATCCTAGACAATGAGCTGTGAGTAGTGACTGAGTGGGACTTTGGGGCTGTCTCCCGTGAAGTAGGACCTAAATACCTGGGGACCAGCAGGGCAACCGAAAGCAGACTCTATTGACTCACAAATGCTCTGTGTCTCTCAACGGGAGGGAATTACACATCCCCACCTGTGAACCCAGGCCTGCACATGGGACTTAGTCTGGCCAACTGAATAGGAGTGGAAGTGACATCTGCCCCTTCTGGGTGGATGGTTTCCCAGCCAGGGCACAGTTCTCCATGCTCCCCCTTCCTGCCTCTGTGATTGTGGAGGATAAGTCGACGTGGTGCCTTGGTCCAGCTGGTATCCAGAGAACTTCCATAAGCAGCGTCCCTTTGCTATCCCATGATCAACATGTCGAATTAGAGAGACACAGGCACCATGGTTGTGAGCCCCTCAAAAGTCCAGATCACTAGAGCAGCATGTGCTCAGCTTATCCTGATGAACTCCCCGCTCCCCATCTGCCGCCATTGGCTTGGACGGAGCTGACTCTCCCATCATCCACCCCAGTGACCCAGCTGTACAGACAAACCCAGGCCTGGCCAATCAAATCAGAGCATCACATGTCACTGATTGGTTTGAGAATCGATTCCAGGACTTTTTATGGAACTGTCAGGAAAATTTTTAAAATGTGTTTTCCCAGGTTAGTCCATTCCACATTGTTAAAAAGGAACACCTGAGAATGGGTAATTTATAAAGAAAAGAGGTTTAGTTGGCTCATGGTTCTGTAGACCGTACAAGCAATACGGCACTGATGTCTGCTTCTGGTGAGGGACTCAGGAAGTTTCACTCATGGTGGAAGGTGAAGGGGGAGCAGGCACATTCGATGGCAAGAGTGGGAGCAAGAGCCAGGCAAGGCAGCTCACACCTCCCCTTGGGAGGCCGAGGTGGGAGGATCGCTTTTTGCTCAGGAGTTCAAGACCAGCCTAGGCAACATGGTGAAACCCTGTCTCTACTAAAAATTCAAAATTAGCCAGGCATGGTAGGATGCACCTGTAGTCCCAGCCACTCAGGAGGCTGAAGCAGGAGAATTACTTGAACCCAGGAAGCAGGGGTTGCAGTGAGCCGAGATTGTGCCACTGCACTCCAACCTGGGTGACAGAGAGAGACTCCATCTCAAAAAAAAAAAAAAAAAGTGGGAGCAAGAGAGAGAAGAAGGGAGGCCCCAGACTCTAGCTACCAACTGTCAGGAACTCATCACCATGGGGAGGGCCCCAAGCCACTAGGCCCCACCTTTAACATTGGGGATTACAAATCAACAGGAGATTTAGAGTGGACAAACTTCCAAACTGTATCACCAAGTAAGGATTGCAAAGCTTTGAAAATATGAGCCAGGGGCTCTACACAGTCATTTCCTCCCTTGTGGGGAGAACACGCTGGGGGATGAAGCCAAATCAGATGGACACAGAGTCAGGCACAAGAGAGCAGAGCCCTACTGGCGTGGTCCACACCACCGAATGCAGCCACCTGCCTGAGGCCCTCAGCTTTTCAGTAACCAATCAATACCTCTCTTCATTTACACCAGTTCAAGTCAGACATTTTTTTTTCCTGTACTCTTTACTAAAAGATTCTTTATGCTAACAGATTTCATATTCTCTTTGTTTCATATTCTCTAACAATTCTTTCTATTGTTAGAAAACAATAAGACATTTCTAGAGAAGCACTGAGGATAAAGTCCACAGATGATGTGAGGGTAGAGGGTGTTTTAAACCCAGGAGAGAAAGCAGGTTGCCTCCTCCTCAATCGCAAAGGAAAGAACCAAGAGCCCAGACCCCAGGGAACCAGGCTGGGCATGGTTTCCCTGCTGTGTGTCTAGTCTGGGTGCTCAAACAGAAGGTCCTCTGGTTGTTCTGGCTGTTCATGTATGTGTGTGACCATGTGTGTTCATATTCTAAGCAAAAACACAAGATTGGAACAAGCAAAGCAAAACAAAACCCCTCCTTTCCCCAATTAACAGCTCTTGGGGAGACGACTCAATTATCTCCACAGGCATAAGCTTAACGACCATGAACACTAATGTGATCCAAGCAGGAACCCGGAGCAGCACTGGCTGCTGGGAGCTGGGTGGGTTGATGAGCAGCCTCCAGGCCCACCCACCTAGATGGGGTCACGGTGCCATGTGTCCCTATTCCCACCTTTGCAAAAGTCTCCAGAAAACACTGGCCACATTGAATCAGAGCGACACAGAAAGGAACACACAGTTGAAACGTGCTGCGGTTTTGGTACCTCTCTGTCATTTCCTAATTTGTTTATGCAGCGTCCTAGACCTCACTTGCCCTCTGAGTGGCCTTACCAGACTCTCCTCATTAACTAGGACAGAGTCCCACAGTCTGAAACTCCAAAATCAACCCTATTTTCCTTTGCAGAAATCCAAATACTACAAGCCAGTATGGGAAAAGTTCGAGTTGGTCAAGGAATTCAGAGGAGGCCAGTGGGGTCTCAATGTCACTGTTTTCATCTAGAGGCCATTAAGTTAATTATGTGAGAAACTTGGTTTCACAATAAAAGTTATAGCCTATTGCACAATTCTTCTGGAAGGTCACCTGTTGACTTGGAATTGGTGCTTTGGAAGATGGTGTGGGCTCCTTCTGCTCACTGGAGGTCTGACCTCTGAGTCAACCACACCCCCAAGGGCTTCATCCACCACTTGGCTCAAAGAGTAACTGGACACCCTGGAAAGATCCTCATCCCTCCTCAGGCTCAAAGGCCAAGCATGAGGGGGCCACGACCAACTCCTCTCACAGCAAAGCAGAAAGACCAGGATTCCAGCAGCCCTTGATTATTGGGCCCACAACCTGCAGGAAGGGAAAGGACAGTGAGAGGTTCAACAGACAAGCCTTCTCCACAGAGAGAGGGCAGCAGAACTGCCCTTGAACCAGGAGTGTCTCGGCTCAGGGGCACTGTGAGCCCCATGGAAACATTTCACAGGAAGCACCCCTTTCATTTTTCACCCTTTGAGCAGCTGATGAGCCAATCTACACTCAGAGAACTGAAGAGAACCAAATTGAAAACTATTTTAAATACTAAGAGAGTATTTAACATAAATATTAAATAATAAGTAATAAGATAAATACTAAGAGAGTAAGATGAATCACTCTTTTAAGGTTACAAAATGAATGAATCCAAATTAGTATTTCTTTTTAATGTTAGCAAAATCACCAGATTGTTTAACAGGAAAGCAAAAATCTCATCTGCAGTAACCGATGCAAAATATTAACATATAGAAATAAAACTCATGATAAATTGTTGGGCTCCCTGAGAAGAAACCATAATAGTTAAACTTAGAATTATATTGTCTTTACAATTCTCAAATACTGGCCAGGAGCAGTGGCTCATGCCTGTAATTCCAGCACTTTGGGAGGCTGAGGCGGGCGGATAACTTTTTGCTCAGGAATTGGAGACCAGCCTGGGCAACATGGCAAAACTCTGTCTCTACCAAAACTACAAAAAGTAGCTGGCACGGTGGTATACACCTGTAATCCCAGCTACTTGGGTGGTTGAGGCAGGAGATTTGTTTGAACCCAGGAGGTGGAGGTTGCAGTGAGCCCAGATGGCACCACTGCACTCCAGCCTGGGCGACAGAGTGAGACCCTGTCTCAAAAAAAAAAAAAAAAAGTCTTACATACTAGGACAGACATATACTAGGCTTTTGAATGGGATTACACAATTTGGTAAAAATATCAGTTCTCCAAAATGATTTTACAACTTTTATGGAATTCTCACTGTATTTTATAATCTGATCTAACTCATAATATTCTTCTTGTAGCATATATATAATAGAATGGCTCCCAAAATTGAAAAAATATATAATGAAGGAGGTGTTTGGCTGGATATCAGAATATATAATACAGCTATAGTTGTCAAAACAGTTAATATGAAGACATGACAGATCCAGACAAATAAAATAAAAAGTCCAGAAAGAGAATTTAGTGTAATGTAAAAAATGGGAATACTATAAGATGTGCATTTCCAATCGGTGGCAAAAAAAAAAAGAAAGAAAAAAGAAACAAGGACTATTCCGAGGACAGTGCTGAGTCACTGGGCTACCCCGAACGGTCAGGAAGCTACACCTCACATTCAAATGCATGTCCCATGAGCTGAAGTGGAAAGAAAGCCAGAAGAAAATAATGGGTAACTACAAGAAAGCCAGAAGAAAATAATGGGTAACTACAAGAAAGCCAGAAGAAAATAATGGGTAACTACAAGAAAGCCAGAAGAAAATAATGGGTAACTTGGTGATGGAGACCTTCTTAAGTATAGGAGCAATTACCTTAAAGCAAAAATACTAAATTTGACCTAACAATTTTTCAAACTTCTGAACATGAAAACATACCATAGCAAAATCAGAATGCTACTGAGAAACTAGGGACAACATGTCTAATGTAGACAACAAAAATACATCATTACAAGAGGACCCTTAAAGCCACTCTTAATGGGAACATAAAAGGAGAGGCCATTTTATTCCTTGCCGAATGGAAGGCCACTTGGCCCCTTCTCTCTTGAGGGTTACTTAGCAAAAATGTATGGAAGTCTTTAAAGTGTTCAGGCCCTTTAACCCAAGAATTTCACTGCTAAAGATTTTTTGTAAAGAAATGAATGAAGATGGTTTCAAAGATTCCAGTGCGAAGGGGCTTTCCAACACAACTTTTCATACCATGAAAAAACAGCCCACTATTTAGAAATCCTATGTTCAAAGAAAAATTTAAAAATGAGAAATTGCTGGTGGGACACAAAATCAAACACAGAGAACTATTTAAACTTTGAAATATGTGACACACATATACGTAACTTTCATTCAGTCAGTAAATTGGCACTGAGTGTCTTCTCAGGAGTACTCTCTACAGAGCAATAAGCACGACAGACAAGAACTCTGACCGCTTTGAGTTTCCGGTGTGATGAAATTACACATGCACACACACACCAAGGAAATATACCAAAATGTTAATGATATCTAGAGTAACTATGAGTAAAAATTATTTTATTTCTTGCACTGGTCTGAAAATGTTTATCATGCACATGTCTTATTTTCATAATTGGAATAAAACTTTGGTTTAAAATCTCACCATTTTCTACCCAGAATACAAACCTTCCCCCTATAAAATTATACAACGATCTCACTAGTGTGTCTATAAAGCCATGTTTCCCCTGGGGCTGGTTGTGCATTATCTGAAGATGCTTTCCTTGAAAATAATTTCCTTTGTTAAAAGCAAACAAAAATGGGCAAGGAGAAAGAATATGAGACAATGATACGACTACTATATTTGAAAAATCTAAATGACCTTTCAAAAGACTTAGACTTAAAATAAATGCATGACTCAGGAACAAGTGATCCCAATGACTAAACGTCCTCATAAAAATACCTTTAAAACATCCCTAACTGTAGATAATTCACCATACCAAAAAAAAAAAAAAAAAAAAAAAAAGCAGGCTACTCATGCTTGGAAATACTGACAACAAAATGGGAATTATGTCGGCAAGTTTCAGGACCTGTTCAAAACTAACATATTTATGATGCTTATCTGTGCCTCAGGAATGGAGAACAGCAGAATCAACATAAACACCTTTCAAAGGCTAGAATAGATGAAGAGGAAGGGAGAGAAGTAGCATTTAAAAGAGGATCTCTTTGAAATTGATTCTTGCAACAACATGCTTGTTTAGAATGATACAACACTGTCAGCTCCATCTTGGACTCCATAGGGAGGGCCATGTAGACAAAACTCGAGCAAAAGCTACAAGAACACACACCATAGTCCCACCCAGGTCCAAAATACAGGCTGCCAGAGACATAACCCTCATCACTGGAGGTGTGCTTTTCCTGGTTTCTTCTCTCTTTTCATGGATGAATACAATCTGTGTAGATGGAAAGCCATCAACTTGAAAAGCACTGAAGTAGTCAGACTAATCAATCCATCATTTACTTATCCAGCAAATATTCTGTGAGGCCCCAGGCACTGTTTTAGGGCTACGATACAGCCGGGGATAAGCCAGATGTGGTCCCTCCCTCTGTGGAGCCGACATTCCAGAGGTGGGGGGCAGAGGATGGCCAACTAAGCAGGCAAGGTCATTTCAGAGAGTGAAAAGTGCAAGAAAGGAAATCCCAAGAGGAGTCTGTGAGGGGCTGGCAGCATGCAACCCTTTCAGTGAGGGGGTCAGGGAGGACTTCTTAGAGGATGTGACATTTCAGCTGAGATCTGGACAGTGGGAAAAATTGGGGTGAGAGTCCTCTGAATAAAAAGAAGAAGAAAGGATGAAGGTGCAGGATCCAACATGGTGCACAAAAGAACAGGAAGGGGCTGGAGGGTCCGGAGAGTGGGGAAGGAAGATGCAGTGGGACAGGAGGCCAGACGGGGAGCTGATGATGGTGGGTCCAGGCCATTCGGGCCCAGGTCAGGAGCACATCTGAATGACCTTCTAAGAGCAATGCGAGTCACGTATGAAACCATTTGGAAAATGTTGAAAAATGACCATATACCAAAAACTGGGATGAAACCAAGGTGTCCTTCCACAGGTAAATGGATAAACAAACTAGCATACCCCGACAATGGAATATTAAGCAGTAATAAAAATAAATGAGCTATCAAGACAGGAAAGACGTGGAGGAACCTTAAAGGCTTCTCGCTTAGTCAAAGAATGCAGTCTGAGAAGTCCATATACTGCATGATTCAATCTGCATGACATCTTGGAAAAGGCAAAACCACAGTGACAATAAAAAGATCTGTGGCTGCCAGGGGTTCTGCAGAGGCAGAGCACAGGGGATTGAGAGGTCAGTGAAACCATCCTCTATGATACTGTAATGGTGAATACGTCCCATTATGCGTTTCTCAAAACCTGTAGAATATAAACAGCAAGCGTAAGCCCTGATGTAAACTGTGGACTTGAGTTAATAATTCATCAACATTGGTTGATCAGTTGCAACAAATGTGCACACAACACAACACGTTAATAATAGGAAAAACTGGGAAAGGGAGAAGAGGTATATGGGAACTCTTACTTTTTGTACAATTTTTGTATAAATTTAAAACTGCTCTAAAAAATAAAATCTATTTTTTAAAAAGAGTTGCTGGTGTAATGTTCATAGAATGCCTTTATTTCTGTCCAGGTCTTTCCCATCTTACTGGAGCCTATCTGGTAGCTAGACTGTCAGAGTAACTAGTGTCCCCAGAGCCTGGCAGACAGATGGTAGCCAGAGAGGCAGCAGCCAGGCAAAGTCATGGTCAGGCAGAAGCAGTGTATTGCTTTGTGAGAAGTCTGCATTCCCTGGTTCTGCTACCTACTTAATCTCTCTGGACCTCTGTTTTCTCATCTGTGAGACAGAAATAAAAACACTGATCTCAGCCTCACAAGGATGCTGTGCAGAGTGAGAAGACATGGGCCAGGCACTCAGCCTGTCATGAGCACAGGAGGAGTTGTTGCTAAATACAAGGAGAAAACAACTCGTGATGATTTATTGTCCACATTTTTATTATGTGAGTCAGATCTGTTTCATATATGGCTTGGACATTTCTGTTATAAAAAGGAAAAGGAGCTGGACACAGTGGTACACACATGTAATTGCAGCATTTTGAGAGGCTAAGGCAGGCAGATCACTTGAGCCAAGGAGTTTGAGACCAGCCTGGGCAACATAGTGAGACCCCCATCACCACAAAAAAATTTTAAAAAATTAGCCAGGCACAGTGTGGTGCAACTGTAATTGTAGCTACTTGGGAGGCTGAGGCAGGCGGATTCCTTGAGCCCAGGAGGTCGAGGCTGCAATGAGCCATAATTGTGCCAGGGCACTCTTGCCTAAATGACAGAACAAGACCCTGTCTCAAAAAAAAAAAAAAAAAAGAATAATAAAGAAATGTAAGCACCTACAAAAGTACAGAGCCTGGAAATGTGAACTACCATGTACTCAACACTCAGCTTCACTTCAACAACTACCAAAGAATGCTGACCTCTTTCCATATATGCCCCCACCTGCTCACTCTCACCCCAACAGGATTATGTTGAAGTGAATGTAATATATAATACCATTTCAAGTGTAAACATGGCTTGAACCTAAACCAAAAATGACGTTTTTAAGCACTACCCTTGTAGACCCATCTTTTAGAATTGTCAATGACCTAGTTTGGTGAGGGCATTGAAAAACAGTGCTGCCATTAATTTTTCTGTGTTTATAAGTTGATATAATATCTTTGCAGACCAATGCTTTACATCTAGACAAACTTAAAATGCACATATAATTTGGTCTAGCAATTGCAATCATCAGAACATCTGTTACAAATAAACTCAAGCCTGAAAATAAAGATGCATACATGGTTAAAAGATTATTTGAGGTAGCACTGATTCATCAATGAATGTTTGGAAACAATCCCGGTGTCAACCAATAGGGCAGTAGAGAAGAACCTTTTCCACAGATTATCAGGCAACACATAAAAGACTGAGAAGGACCAACATTCACCTCCATGAAATGATCTCCAAGAAATACTACAAAGTAAGAAAAGGTACAAAACAGTATGTGTAGATTGCCATCATTCATGTGACAAACACACACATATGATGAATGACATGGGAGGTGATGACATGAATAAATCCACATGAAATCACAAAAAAGGCCACTTGTAACAGTGGTTGCCTCAGGGAAGGAGAACTGGTCAACCAGAGAGTAAGTTTAGTATGCAAACTTAAGTTTTCTCTTCACCTCTCTTCTCTTCTCTTTTCTTCTTTGACGGAGTTTTGCTCTGTTGCCAGGCTGGAGTGCAGTGGCTCACTGCAACCTCCACCCGCCAGGTTCAAATGATTCTTCTGCCTCAGCCTCCTGAGTAGCTGGGATTACAGATGCCTGCCACCACAGCCAGCTAATTTTTGTGTTTTAATAGAGATGGGGTTTCACCATGTTGACCAGGCTGGTCTTGATCTCTTGACCTCATGATCCACCCGCCTCAGCCTCCCAAAGTGCTTGGATTACAGGTGTGAGCCACCGTGCCCCACTGCAAACTTTTCACTATCTAATAAAGGTGATGATGATGATGATAAGAGTATTCATGATAGCAATGTGTATCTTTTCATGCAGCTTAATGTTGTAACCATATACATATATTGCGTATTAAAATATTTTTACAATAAATGTAAGGAGAAAGCAGGGAGAAAGAAAACCATTTGTCAGACCAAATATAATCTCCAGCCTCTAAGGAGATTCAAGGGGAATGACAACATCTAGGAGACTGAAGTAAACAAAACTAGGAGCCTTCTTTTAATAGCATAAAAATGTATGCCAGGGGTTTAGCAGTCACAAGGTTGTAAATGAGGCATCGGCATATTCTTCAAGGATGAATGACTTAAAGATTTGAAGTTTTTGGTTTGGGGCCATGTTTTCTGTAGCTCTGGGCCCCTAATCTAGGAAATGTCATATCTGTCTCAGCCCAAGACTAAAACAAGAAAGGAAGCATAGCTGTCTCCTTGCAAACAACATTACCAACTCCTGCGGTTTCAAAGCAGATAACGGCAGTCATCAATGGGCTCAGCACTTATGTCCTTTTCTGGCTTGGTTTTAGATATTTCCCCTGTTCTTGGAATCTTCCGTGCTTATAAAAAAATAAGAAGCAACAATACTCCTTTCTAGTTAATACTCCATAAATTTGTTCATGTTTTTATAACTGACATGACCTCGGGATTTCAGATCAGCAGAAACACTGGAATAGCTGGGGGAACTTGTGTTTCTGAATGTACTTACCAGGCAGCACTGATCTTCCTTCAACATCCTGTGGCTCATCTGGGCCAGAGGATGGCAAACTGAATTCTTATCAGACTGAGAGAAAAAGTCATCAAAGATAAACTTACTTAACTGAGGATTTATTTGTGTGCCTGATGGAGAACTAGTACCATGGACAGTTCTGTGGGCCATGAACATAGTAGGTAATTAATAAATGTTTGCTGCAAACATTCTCCTGGAGAAAAGAAAATTGCTTTACAGAGTAAAGTCAAATCATACCTTGACCTTAAAATAAAAATCATTAGGTATCCAAACTTTTCACCTTCCCTTCTAAGCTCCTTAAATAAATCTCTTGTTTTAACAATTATTTCTCCAATTTCTTTGAGTAACAAAAAAAATCTAAAAGCACAGGGAACCATACATCAAATGCACAAAACTGGAGGTTACTGAAGCTGCCATCTGGTGTGTGTTTATATGTATAACTATTATAATACATAATGAAGCATTCCTGATAAAGGTGAAATCCTTTTTTTCTCATTCAACACTCCCAGAAGGAACACTTATCAGAGATTTGGTATGTATCTTTTTAGACTGATACCCACAGCTCTCACATTCTCTTGCTTGCTGTCTCTGTCTTTGCCTCTCAATCTCCCTGACCCTCTTTCTCCATCCAGTCTTTTTTTCACTTCACAGTGACATGCTGTATATGATATTATTTTGTTGGGGTGGGTAGGTTTACAAACATGATATTATACTGTCCACTTCATTTTTCTCCGACAGAAATTTAGTTCATTGCTTTTAACTATTGCCAAGCATCCCTTGGTAAGAATATGCCACATTTGATGTATCCAGTACCCTATTAATGGCCATTTAGGATTTCTTTCCCAGTTTTTCATAATTACACACAATGTTGATATTGTAATGAACATCCTGGTTCAAGCCTCCTTACCTAGAAATAGTCACGGGGAATCAAAGCATTTGCTTTTCCAATTTTACTTGATATTGCCAAACTGTGTCTGCAAGATGGCCATGCCAATTTATATCTGAGATGTATAAAAGAGCTGTTTCCCCATATGTTTGCCAACACTTGATATTGTCAGTGAGAAAATGCTCACAAAATAATGTGAGTTAAAAAAAAAAACAGGATACAGCATAAATGGTTGCATTAGTTCATTCTCACATTGCTGTAAAGAACTACCCGAGACTGGGTAATTTATCGATTAAATTAAATTTTTTTCATCAATCTCTTAGGTGAAAAATGTCCTGCTTGTTCTTTTTTCCTCTTTTCTTCTAATCTCTGCTCCTTTCTTAGTTTGTGCACTGCCTAGAACACGATGCATGATGACTATTTCCTTGGTCTCATGAGTAACAAATAGCAATAGCAGCTATTTGAGGTTCAGGAAGGTTCGATGAGTTACCAATGGTCTCGTGGCTAAGAAGTGGTAGAGGAGATCCAGAGCCAAGTCTCCTAGCTTCCAAAGCCCCCTCAGTCATCCTTTGATATTTGTTAGGGGCCTCTGCTTGCAAGGATGGGGATAAAGAAGTAAGTCTGAGCCACCATGGAAAATACTTTTTCTTTTTCTATTTCCATAAAGTCATGATATAGATCTGTAAAGCCTCTGAATTTGGTCTTCCAGCAGCAATCAATACATATAATGCAACCATATGCTCAGAAGAAAGCAGGCAGGAGATACCTCCTGAGATAGGCACATGCCTGCACTGTTTGCAACAGGCTCTCGGGAAGGGCTGCTGGGCTCCTGGTCAAACCCGGGAGATTTATTTCCACTTTCAGAGCCTTCTGAGCCTTTGTTTCATATCCTGGTATGTGGGGTAGTCCTTACCTCATAGAGTCCTAGGGAGCATTAAAGGGGCCAATGCTTGTAGGGCTTCCTATCACATCATTATTTCACTCTGTTTCACAGCCTGCCTCTCTCCCTCTGCCATTGGATCAGCACCAATAGATTCAGTCTCCATTCCCCGGACAAGGCAGAGCCTCCACAACAGGAAAGCATGGTCTGTCTCAAAGTCCCAGCAGCAATCCAGGTAAACCAAGAGTGGGGCTGGGGAGGAAACGCATCAGCCTTCAAGGTCCCCCAAAAGCAGAGCCGAGGCCCTGAGGGGCCACCCAGGGTTCCTTCAGCCTCAAATGGTCAAATGCTGGCCTGGCTCTCCTCAAAGGTTGCTGGCTTGTGTTCTCCGTGGACAGCTGCCCAGAGAGCCTGGTGTGGACACAGCCAGCAGGGACTGCTCCTTAGTATGCACCAAGCTGCTCCCTGGTCTTCTCAGCAATGCTGGCTGGAATACAAACAGCCCGGGTCTGAATGTGCAAACCGTGCTTAGGTGTGAAGAGCATCCCAGCGAGACCAGGGAGAAAAACCCCGTGTCCTGAGGCACAGCCCCAACATGCTCAGACATTCAGGGATGACACAGGTCCTTCCTTCTGCCATGGGTCAACCACATGAAAAGTCTCTTCCCGACAGGCCTGAGATGGTCACTCATGGCCCCACTCTCCATCACTGCCACCCTTCAGACGCTCTCAGTAGAGCGCTGAAAGAGCCTGGCCATCCACTGCCCAGTACTAATTAATGCTGTACTTCGTCTTGGAGGCAGTGTCATTGTACTATTGCTGTCCTTTACAACCATCCACTGTTGTTCTGGATGCTTCCGGAATCCCTAAGTGCTCTCTGTTTGGCCTCCGTTTAATTTTATTGCGTGCTAGCACCAAAGCATGCAGAGCACTTCTCTCTAAGCAAAACCTGGCACTATGTTCACTCTTCCTAAATAAAGGATATCTAGAAAAGCTTACAGCGGATGTTATGGAACTGGGCTAAGGATATTAACTTATTTAACCCTCCCCAGATCAAAACAAAATAGTCCGGGCGCCGTGGCTCACATCTGTAATCCCAGCACTTTGGGAGGCGGAGGTGGGTGGATCACTTTACATCAGGAGTTTGAGACCAGCCTGGCCAACATGGTGAAACCCTGGATCTACTAAAAATACAAAAATAAGCTGGGTGTGGTGAGGTGAGACTGTAGTCCCAGCTACTCAGGAGGCTGAGGCAGGAGAATTGCTTGAACCCGAGAGGTGGACATTGCAGTGAGCCAATATTGTGCCTCTGCACTCCAGCCTGGGCAACAGAGTGAGACTCCATCTCAAATTAAAAAAAAAAAATAGACAACTTCTATGAGAGAGATACTCTTACTCTCCCCATTTTCTAAACAAAAATTGAGTGTCTAAAAGGTGAAGAGAAAAATGACTGACCCCAAAATTCTCAGTCAATGAGAAAATACTCACAAAATAATGTGAATTAGCCGGGCGCGGTGGCTCAAGCCTGTAATCCCAGCACTTTGGGAGGCCA
>NC_045453.1:32435645-32456154 GCF_002776525.5 Piliocolobus tephrosceles | reverse complement strand
AAAAAAAAAAAAAAAAATAATAATAATAATAATAATAATAATAATAATGTGAATTTTAAAAACCCAAGATACAGTGTAAGTGGTTGTATTAGTCCATTCTTGGATTGCTATAAAGAATTACCTGAGACTGGGTAATTTATAAAGACAAAAAGGTTTAGTTAACTCACAGTTCCACAGGCTGTGCAGGAAGCATGACTATAGAGACCTCAGGAAACTTATAATTGTGGCAGAAGCTAAAGGGGAAGCAGGCACATCTCACATGACATAGCCGGAGAAGGAGGAAGAGAACAAACCGGGAGGTGCTACCCAGATCTCATAAGAACACATTCACTATCATGAGAACAGCAAGGGGAAATCCACCCCCAGAATCCAATCGCCTCCCACCAGGTCCCTCCTCCAACACCAGGGATTACAATTTGACATGAGAATAGGATGAGGACACAAATCCAAACCATATCAGTGGTACAATTCCAATTTTGTCTACAGTTTCTGTATTTATGTAGGTACCCATAGGAAAAATTATGGTAATAAACTCAGCCAGGATGTCAACCAGATTAATCTCTGGGTGGTGGGATTTTGTGTGACTGCGAGTTTATTTTCACCTGTCCACATCCTTGGGGGAGTTATGAAAATGCATATTACAGCATCTAGCTTACAGAGAGTTCATAGTCCACTTGTTCTGAAGTTTCTGGAAACCTGGCCAATTGCTGCTCAAAGCTATGCCTAGAAGAAGCACTGAATGGCAGAGCACCCAGCAATCACTGGGCTGCTTCTTTCTCTCCATGTTCCTCTGAGCACTTGCACAATCTCCTTGGACCCACAGCATTTCCCCCGTCCCTGCTGCTGTGTCTTCCATGCTGAGGGTCCCAGTGCCTTCATCAGCTGCAACTAGAATAACAACTAGAGCAGCCATCAGTGGTGGGCACTATTCTAAAAGCTTCTATGTATTATTTCATTACAAGCCAGGTAGGTGCTACTATTACTCCATCATACAGACGCAGTCAGTGAGGTTCACAAAGGCCAGTGCCTTGCCCCAAACCTAGCTTGTTGAAGAATAACTTAAATTCCTTCTATTTTTTCACCTCTTTCTTTTCCAACCTTTACCTCCAGTATCTTTCTTTCCTTCTTCCATCCAGGCTTTCTCTCATTTCCTTCCTATTTAAATATCTAACTTCATAACTCACTCACTCCCTTCCTGCCTTTCCACTTTCTTTCATCCTATATTTGTGGTGACCTACTAGGTGCCAACGATATAATAGTGAGTCAAGGAGATTCCTGTCTTCATGGAGCTTACAGTTTGGGAAGAGAAGCAAACAAGTTCACTTCCACCTGTGTATGTGATCCATGTGTGACAAGCAGAGGGAGACAGAAGCCAAAACAATGGTCTGTGGGTCCCTGACGAGCCTCTCACCTGAAGGATTGAAAAGGACGCTCATTTCAGGAACTTCTAGCCTTTTCATGACAAGGTAAACAGCCCACAACAGAAAGACAGATAGAGTCTGCATCTCTGCAAAGTTCAGCTGGGAGACACATTTCTATAAAGTCATATATGACACAAAATACAGGGCCAGTCAGCCTCTATATGGTCAGCGAGGCAAACTGCAAAAATGGCCACATTTCTTCATCTCCCCAGACTAGGTCCCTTTGCAGTGAACTCTGTTCTTCCCATCAAGAGAAGATGTGTGCCCCCTTCCTTTGAATCTGGGCTGGACTGGGACTTATGTTGCCAATTGCAGGTAGAAGAGATGGTGGGCCTGATTTGAGCCTAGGACTAATGGGGCTTTGCACATTTCCCTCTTGCCTGGGGTTCTGCCTCCACCATGTGAACAGGCCCAAGATGAAGAGTACAGAACGGAGTTGAGTCACCCCAGTTATTCCAGCTGACACCAAAATCAGACAGTGTTATACCCAGCCTGCAGTTGAATACAGATGCATGCGGGGGTCCAGCCAAGACCAGAAGAACCACCCAGCTAAGCCCAGCCTAATTGTCAACAAAATCACAAGCTAAATTCTGGAATAATTTGTTGCCAGAAATAGGTAACTGATACACCAGGTACCATCTCAGTCTCAGAAGCAGTGAAGCTACAGACAGGGCTGGTGCCTCCCCTAAGAGCCTATTGAGTCTGTATAAACGGTTCTTTGTTATTTCTGATAGTTGGGAGAATGAAAACATCATATTCACAGAGTTCAGTGAGAGCACATGAATAGATGTGAAGTCAAACAGCACTGTCCCAATGTCTTAGAAACCTAATGTTTACCCCAGATGAAACAGACTACCCTAAAAGTAGGTGATGATTCCAAAACCGACCCCAAGCTCAACAAGTGTTTTTAAAGATTCCCAGAACAAAGAGAAGAGAAGAGAGACAGGGATGGATTGTGGGCTAAGTCAAGCACATAGGTGCAACAAGTCACAGGATCTCAGAGGATAAGGATGTCCGTGTCAGACGCCGATGCTTATTCTCTAAGCATCTCTCATTTGATCATCACACAACCCTGAGCCAACCACTATCAGGACCCCCACTTTAGAGTGGAGGCAACTCCAGCTATAGGGGTTAAGGAATCTGCTCAAGGTCATACAGGTGGTCATGACGGTGACGTGAACCCAACAAATTCTCAAACCAAACCAAACCAAAAGAGAAGACAGCCACACACCATATATAATGATGCTTTCATTTTATAAGTGAAAAACCTAAGGCTTAGAAACATTAAACAAGTTATAAAAACCATTACCTTTTATCATTGAGTACTTACCCAGTGCCAGACAATGTCCTAAAGGTTTTATATACATTTTCTCATTTAATCCTAACACCCTATAATTGACATACATTATTCTAGTTAAAAGGCAAAAATACAGATGTGGAGATTCATAAGTTGCCCAAGGTCATAAGGGATGGAGTTGATATTTTAACCAAGGCTCCCTTGTTCCAAATATTGCCATAGAGCTCTAGCCAAGAGGAGGCAAGGTCTAGCAGGGCACCAGGCTCTCTGTGCTCACACTGGCTCTGCATTCACCTTTTTAGTGCTCAGTTTCCTCACCTGCCTCAAAGCGTTGTTTGAGGACTGAAGGGTTAACTCATGGAGAGTACAGAGAATGGTATCGGGCACATTGTCCAAAAATGTTCATTGTTTGCATCACCAGAAGCATCCATCATCATCTTCCTTCCTCCTCCTCTGAGGTCACAGAGACCATGACAGACTCACAACCAAACCACAAGCCCAGGCCCTGGCAAGGGACAGCCAAAATCATCACTGGGCAATTGGCCTGAGACTATTTATAAGTTGATGGTAACTCAAAGTGAGTACAAACAAGGACACCTCCGGAGCTGAACCACCGGTGACCTTCAGGGTTGTCACCCAATTCTATTTATTACCATTCTAGGCCAGTGGCCCTGTTGGGTATAGGCTTGTAGGGCTTTTGTTCTTGAGACTGGATTTCACACCACTCACTTCCTTATCAAACACCGTGCCCTGGGGACTTGTAAGGTTCTCCCCACAAGATCAATGAAGCCAACCCCTCTGAAAGAACTTCCTTCCAACTTTGACCATGGAGACAAAGGAGTGGTGTTGGCTACATTGCAGCCTATCTCGGAAGGCTAAGAGATAAATGGAAGTAAAGGTTGAATTCCTGAGCTTTGTCCTTTCTTCTAAAAGCAACATAGCAGAAGGAGCTGCTTGGATTCTAAAGGTCAGATTTAAATCGTAGCAGTCCGCTAAGCTAAATATTAAGTTCTTTCTGGGTACCTAAAAACATGCAGGGTCAAAAGCTGGATGCTTGGTGGGGCGAGTGGATCTGGAGGGGGGTTCAGGGTTGGGGATTCCCTGGTTTCTCACTGCCATAAACTCACAGCATCACTTTGATAAAATCATATCCTCTCCAGAAAATGAGAGAGTTAGAAACCTCCTCTGCATCCTTCCAGGATTAAAATTCTATATTTCTTACACAACTAAAATCCTGATAAAGTTATCAGATATTTAAAAGACATATAGGAAATAAGATAAAATTTATATAAAAAATAAACAAGAAGTAGAAAAAGCTGCAAGAGGAATAAGGTATGAGGGAAAGAGACTTCTGTTATGAAAACATATAATATAGTGATAATAATTAAAACAATGTGGTTTTGTTGCAAGGATAGACAGAATTCAATGGGACAAAACGAAAAGTCCAAAAATAGACACAAAATTGTATGGAATTTAATATATTTATAAAGGAGGCAAGAAAATCAGAGAAAAGCAACTATCATTCAATAAATGGAGTTGGGACAATTGATGGCAATCTAAAATAGAAAAGTAGGTTGGCTCTATCCCTCACATTTTATATCAAAAGAAATTCTAGTCTGATCAAAGTTTTAAATACAAAAGATGAAAGCATAAAGAGTAAAATAAAATCACCCCTGTTGACAATCAGAGGAAGCTTCTGACAGGAGAGCCAAGGTCACCACCACGACACCTGAGGCCATATAGAAGCTACAAATGTGACTGACGTCCCCTCCACATGCAGGGATCCTGCTCTTACCCAGCCTCAACTAGTTCCTCCAACCTCCTGAACAAAGACCACTGAGATATCCTATAGTGGGAGGCCTCTTTCTTGATAGTATCAGATAGACCTGGTCCTTGCTTCTTTCATTTCTTCTAGAATCATCCAGTTCATACGTCAAGCCCTGTAAAAAAGCCCTCCCAGTCCTGCATATTGGGATGCTGTCATGGCCCTCAATGCTGTGTTACCCTGTGATGCAGGAAGCTCCATAAATCTAATCTGATTTGATCCCAGGAATGTCTCTCGTGGCCATTGGCAGGGAGGCTTTTGTAATATGAACAGGTAGCAACTCATTAGTTAAATGTTCATTATTAGTAGCTTAAGCACCAGAGACCTCCGAGGAAAGAGAAGGGGATGGTGAACTCGAGGTGGATCCCTTTCCTGGGAACCCTGGATCTGAAACTATTCCACCATGAGATGCTTCATCCACCCAGTAAGGAGGAAGAATTTCCTAGGAGGAAGAGGAGGAGGAGAAGGAAGATATTTCCTGCTTTGGAGCATGAAATCACTTCTCAATGATACAGTCTCCCCACAAAACTAAAGTCTCCTTCCATTCTGCATACACCTCCTGTGCCCAAAGAAGCACCGCGCTGAAGGCCGGGGACGCAGGCTAATGCTAAATGTGACTTTGGCTCTCAGGAAGCTGACAACCCGGTGGGGGAAGAGACAGAGCAAGCCAGACAACTAAGACAGTGGGGATGGGGTCTGAGGGCCCTGAAGGATTAGCCCAGAATGCCAAAGGGCATCAGGAAGGATGACGTGATGGACCCTGGTGAAATTGGAAGGGGCCTTCCTGCAGAAATGATGCTGAGGCTAGGATGGGAGGGTGAGCTGGAGTCAGCCAGCAAACATCTGTGTTTGTGCATGGCAGGGGGCAGTGTGGGTTAGAGTTCTAGCACAGCTCAGACCATGTGTCCAGGTCCCCAGACTCAAAGAATCATGCCATCATAAGGCCAGAGGTGCAGGATGGGGCTTGGTGAGGAATTTGGGTGTTTTGTTTTGTTTGATTTTACAAGCCATGAGCAACCACTGAAAGATCTGAAACAAGATGGGAACGTGGAGGAAGGAGTGCAGCCTGTCATAATGAGATTTGAAGTTTCAAATGATCACTCCCATTGCCCAGCAGAAACCCAATTAGATGGGCCTAATAGAGGAAGCTGGAAGGCTCAGGATGCATCTATATCCTCCCAGTGCAGAGAGAAGGGGGGCCTGGACCTTCGTGGTGTGGCTGGGGATAATGAGAAGCAGATGAATTGGAGAGGTGCTGAAGGCTGGAGATGCCAGGATTCAGGGATGTGGCAGGGATGGGGATGAGGAGGAAAATGGAAGGGGCAGGTGAATGCCCAGGTTTCTGGCTTCAGTAGCTAGGTGGAGGGTGGTGCCCTCCCCTGGAACTTTGCAAGAGGATGAGGGATTACCACTTTGGGATCCCTGGCAAGGTCTCAGTTTCCTTTAGTGCCAAATGAGGGGCTGGACTACTGTAGGTGGTTCAAAATTGTTTCACTGGCTATGTCTGGACTCCAGGCGAATCCACGCAACATCCTAGTATCCAAACCGATCAGATGGGAGGGGACAGTGGATGGCACCTGTAACCCGGTCAGCTTGGTTTGCTCCTCAACAGGCAGACCCTGCGGCACCTCTACAAAACTCCTCAAGATCCCCATACAAGTGTGAAAAAACGCAGGACTCAACAACTCCCCAGCCCCTGCCATCTCTGTCCCACTCTACGTTTGACACACCATCTTCCCGCTTCTGGTTCACCCCACTACCCGACCTCAGACCTACCCCACAATCCATTTGGCCTTCTGGCCAACCTGGAACTGAGTTCTGCCCCGCTTGGAGAATGACCCTTCCTCCAAGGCCACCCCACCAAGGGCTGAAAGGACAGTGGGTCCTACCCACTGAGCTGATGCTGCCCGTGCCTTGTTTCTGCCCTCAGCCCCTGCAAATCCACATGGCAACTCTCCTGGCATCATGAAAAGCCTGCACACAGCAGAGAAGTTGGCTCTTAAGACACGCATTTAAAAATACCCATGAGATAGTGTGGGTATCTGGAGAAAAAATGAAGCCAGGCACCTCGGCCCACACAGGATGCAAATATGTGCCTTGGAGGAATCTATGTTGTTTCTCAAACAGAGGCCTGAGATATGAGCACCACCAAATAACAGAAATTAGCGTTCCCAACAACCACAGCATCGCCCAGCCCGAGCCCGCGAGAACAAAGCTTACTTCCTACAACACTCTTGGCCTCTTTGTCCCGATCACATTAAAATAACTCTAACAATGGAGTGGCCCTAATCTCGCAGTTTGAGGAAAAAGTTTCGTCATTATTTATTTATTCAGCATTTATGAATTACCCCCACTGTGTTCCAGACAATGATGTAAGACAGCTTACAGAAATGAAACTGCAGTTAAGAAAAACAAGACAAAATCAAAAAAAGGCCAGGGAGAAAGTAAATGAAGGAGGAAAAATACATGATTCCATGGCTTCAATACACAAAACATACTGTAGGGTTCTGTGCAGGGATTGGAGGTTGGAACTGATATTGGATGCTGGACTTCCTAGCAACCCCAGTGAAGAGAGAAACATGATCACTGACACCATTCTCAGAATCCGGAAGATAAAGCCAACTAGGCTTTTCCAGTACTACCAACAATATGGTCCTGTGGTTTCCCATAAAGCAGATGTTTGGGATGAAGAAGAGGATATCCTTAATGCTAGTCCACCCGGGATAAAGGGGAGGGGCTTACATGGTCCCAAATGACCCCAAACATCCATTTGGTCTATTCTCACTCCTCTATCCTGCCTTCCACTAGAGTCCTCTACAAATTTGCCTTATACCACTTTCATGATATTTGTCATATACGCACACGTAGCTGCATGATAATGTACATAATGTTTTAAGGCAACTCACTTTTTGCACCTAAATAATCTATTAAAGAAACTTTACATCTTGGTTCTAATAGGAAAATCAGAATAAATATCCAAAAATATTAAGTGGCCACAAAATAAATTGCAATGGAAACAAGTCAGTGTAATTCCATTCTGGCAAGACACTGTGTCCATCAAGGGTTCTGCGCCTGAGGCTGCTCTCTGCTTGTTAGAAAAGAGAAATCATCCAATATCACCAGTCAGTGACACATGAGCCACAAACTACAACTTTCTCCTTCATATACAACCACACAACTGAAAGATAATTCACAGGGGAACATCCAGCAGACCACAGGATTCTGTGAAATTCAAAGCCCCACGTGATGTGATTTTCTTCTGAAACAGCGCTACTCAAAGCGTGTCCTAGCAGTGTCCTGCTACAGTGCCCATCTGGAAAGTGTTTCTTGCTGGCAGCTACAAGATAAGTATCTGTTCCAGGTACTAGTCCACAAACCTTCTTCTCTTAGGGGTGAAGTGTGAAAATGTTTCTCTACACATTAATGAAATTATCAGTTTGCAACAGATTGAAAATTTTTTAAATGGGCCCTATTTTACAGAGGGTGTGAAAAGCACTACTCCAAAATCATCTCTGACACCTCCTGGAGGCTTCAGTCCACACTCTGGGAAATCATGATCCTCTCATCAGCTTCAGTAAATTTTGGTTTCGGTAAAGTTCATGAGTCTGCTGCATTCAACTGATACTGGAATAAGCTGGATTTTTCCATTTGCTAGCAAACACTTCTTGTGCCCTACCTTTCTTCTTATTAACTCAGTAGTGTTCTCTTTAATTCCATTCTATTCCACTTTTTGAAATCTACTACAAGGTAACAACATCACCCTCATCACCACAATCACCACCATCACAATCACCACCACCATCATCATCACCATCACCACCACGATCATCATCATCACTATAACCACCATCATCACCACTATCACGACCATCATCACAATCACCACCATCATCACCACCACCATCATCATCACCATTACCACCATGATCATCATCACCACTATCACCATCATCACCACTATCACCACCATCATCACCACTATCACCACCATCATCACAATCACCACCATCATCACCACTACCATCATCATCACCACCACCACCATCATCATCACTAGCACCACCATAATCACCAGTATCACCACCATCACCACCATCATCACAATCACCACCATCATCACCACCACCACCATCATCACCACTAGCACCACCATCACCACCATCATCACCACCATCACCATCACCACCATGATCATCATCACCACTATCACCATCATCACCACTATCACCACCATCATCACAATCACCACTATCATCACCATCACCATCATCATCATCACCATCATCAAAATCACCACCATCATCATCACCATGATCACAATCACCACCATCACCACAATCACCATCATCATCACCACCATCATCACAATCACCATCATCATCATCACCACCATCATCACAATCACCACCATCATCATCACCATCATCAAGGCAGTTCACATTTACGCAAAAATGTAATGTGGTGGGCGCTGGCACTGTTCCAGGACTTTAAACATAATTGAGTTATTTAATCCTCCCTCTAACTCTAGAAAAGGTATTATTATTACTCCCATTGTATAGTTGAGGAAACTGAGGTATTGTGTGGCATAAAATGAAGTTGGCCAAGGACACTTGACTAATAAATACTAGGGGCCAAGACCACATGTGTGCAGTTAGGCCCCAGCTCCATGCTCTTGGCCACTCTTCTCATTCCCTTTCAGTCTCACTCAATAACCAACAAAATGCTGTGTCCTAGGACTTGGATACCTTTCAGGGTCTATTAAAAGATATGAGCTGAATTCCTGTCTTTAAGGTGGGCACCTTATAAATTCAGAAGGAAAACCCTCACATAGGAAAAGTTAGGTATGTGGTGGAGCTCACCCCCATGCCACATGAATGAAAGAGTCCCTCATATCATGGTTCAGCATCTTTGCATTATTCATGCCTCATTCCTGCATTCATTCAGCCAACTGGCAGTTACCAAGGGCCTCTGGTCCAGGCAGTGTTGATGCAGTGCAGGGGACAACAGGCAAGGCTGCCCCCTCATGATGGGCAAGTTCTGGTTGGGTGAAGCAGAACCCACCAGCAGACACTATCAGGCCAGACCGTGATGGGGAAAGTGAGGTGCAGAAGCCACTCTAAAAGGACGGTCAGGGAGGGCTGCTCTCAGCAGGTGACATTCAACCTGAGCCCCAAAAGATAATGGGCTGACCAAATGGTAAGGCAGGGGACAAGTGTCCTGAGATGGCATGGCAGAGGCAATGACCTTGAGGTGGAAGATGGTCTGACGAGTTCCAGCAACGTGAGCAGAGGCCAGAGTGGCCGGAACTCCAGGATCAACAGGAAAATGGCAATGGTGGCAGTGAACCCTCCTGGAGCATTCACCAGCCTTGTGCTGGGCGGTATTCTCAGCACTTGAATATCTCAATGTTCAGAACAACCCTACCAGGCAGGTCCTTTCACCACCACCATCTTACAGATGGAGAAAATGAGGAACCAAGTCACAAAGCAAGCATGTGGTAGAGCCAGGGTTCAAACCCAGGCTGGTAGGGTCTCCCAAGTCCATGCTGCCAGCCACCTGGCTATGTGGCCACTGTTCCCCAGGAATGAAAGACAAGATGAGGAAGGCAGGCAGGATCTCAGAGGCTGTGGTCCAGGGGCAATGGGAGGCAGGGACAGGGCAAGGTCTGATATGCATTTCAGGATGCCTTCCCAGCTGCTGGGCAGGAAGGGGGCCACAGCACTGCAGGGCAGAATCAGGGACACAGCAGGAGTGGGGTGTAGGGCCCCAAGAGCAGGACAGTGGCAGAGTAGCCAGAGGTGGGTGAAGTGGGGAAAGAGGTGGAGGTGGTGAGTCAAGGTTTCATGAAAAAGAGGGCCCTGGAGGCACAAGTAGAATTCAGAGAACTCAGGAAGAGTGGGGAGGACACGCCAGACCAAGGGACCTGCAGAAGCAAAGGAGTGAGAGCTGAGCTACGGGACGTGCTGAGCTCATGCTGTGCCACAGGACATGCTGAGCCACGGGACATGCTGGGCCATGGAATGAGTCAGGCTCAGTAGCCTGGAGCCCAGCAGTGTGTTCAGCAGCAGATTCTTTCATCCTCAGAGCCCTTCATCCGGCATTTTCAGAGCATCTCCCAAATGCCTGCGCAATTGTGGGCACGATGTCATAAGAGCTCAGCAGATCCTCCTCTCCAGGGGCTCCCAGCCCAGGGAAGGCGTCAGACACTTCTGGATTCCTGCGGATGAGGTTGTGGAGGGAAACTGCAAACTCACAGTAGGAAGGACCTCAGAGACCCAAAATCCCTTCTCGTGCTGAGAGAAGCCTGAGTCTGTTTACATGCTTCCTAGGACAGCAGACTCCCTCCCTCACCATCATCCTAGGGTAGACTGCAGGTAACATGGACAACTCCCATCTCCAGGCAAAAAGTACAGGAGTATCCTTGCCTGTCTCCAGACCAGCCACAGAGAGAAGGTTCTGCAAAGGCCCCTCAGCACCAAGGCCACCTCCAGGCCTGGGCAACCTGAAGCAAAACCCACCAGCTGAAACAGACCGTGAGCACACACCAGCTCTTTGCTGCTTCATTCTGCAAGGAACAAGGTCAGTCCTGGCTCACCAGGCATTTGATGAAAGCCTGTAATGTCAAAAAGGGACCCCAACATATAAACTGAAAAAAGAAACAGCCCCAAAGAAAGATATTATTCAGGAGCAGACTACTTAATTTAAAAAATATGAGCCCTAATGAGAATTCTCAGAGAGAAAGCCTGTGCCCAGAGGGAAGTGAAACCAACACCCTGGTATCCTTTATATCCCTCCCAGCTGGCTGCAGGGCCACATCCTAGAACCATGCAGGAAAAATCCCACCCTTTCTTTCAAGGTTGTCATCCCTCAAGTCTGTTCTAGAATAAATAGCCATTGCCCCCACTATGCATTCTTGCAAATTGCAGTTTGCCTTTCAGAAAACACATGGTCCTAAAGCAAACCCAACCTCCAGCAGAGGGTCAAGCTGGACCCCAAGCTTCCTTCTTGTATCCACTATAACGGCTGCTCAGCTCATCATCTCCCCAAGGGCCAGGCACATAAGAGGGTAAGAAGGTGACTTCAAGGGATTCATGGGCCCAGGACAAAGCAACAGAAGCTAATTTCTTGTCAATTTCCCTCCCATCTTCCAAGAACTTCAAGAGGAGAGTGTTAGTTTGGCATTATGATGACCCTGGCATCTGACCCTTGCTGATCTCTGTGTTTGGATAATACAGAGGACCCTCTGGCTCGAAATCCTTAGTGAGAGTCTATGCCTAACTTGAACTAAATGTTGTTTTGTTGTCATTGTTTTATTTTATGGTTACCTTTTATCAAAGGTAAACAATATTGGATTTCTACTTAAAAGTGCAACATAGAGATATCCTTTTAAAATTACTTTGAATTTAAAAAAAAAGACCTGGTTTAAAAGAAAGTATTTGGCAAATTAGACCACAGGTGGCAGACAAATGACTAAGTTAGGGAGAGAGCGCATTAGCTCACATTCAGCTTCTGCTCAGCTGCGGCCTCCCAAATGCACAGCTCCAGCCCAAACCTCTCTCCCAAGCACAGAGTTGTGCAGCCAATTGCCAATTTGTCATCTTTGCACGGATGTCAACTAGATGCTCCAAATTCACTGTAGCCAAAATTGAACTGCTCTCTCCCTGAAACCTGCTCTACCATGGCCTTCCCCTCATAGGCCAGGACCAACGCTCTATCCTTCTGGTTCTCAGGACAGAACCTGAGAGTCCTCCCTTGAAACTCCACTGTCCCTGTTTCCCCATCTGCTCCCTCAGCCAACTGCATCGTTCCACCTTCTAGAAGTGCCCATGTCCACACCCTCACTGTGGCCAGTTAGCATCATCTCTCACCTGAATTGCAGCAATGACTGCGAGGCTGGTCAGCCCCCTGGGCACTAGTCAGTTCTCAAGTTATCTGATGAATCATAATTAAATCTCAAACTCTCCAATCCCCGCCCCCCGCCCCCACCATCACACTCAGAGCAAAAGCCCAAAGGCTGGCAGAGGCCCCTCCCTACGGTGTCCCTACTTCTCTCCCGTCTCCCTCCCCAGCAATCTCATGTGACTCCAGCCACCACAGGCTCCTCCTCCCTGTTCCTGGAACCCACCAGGTAGGCTCTTACTCAGGGCATCTTCACTGAAGGTTCTCTTTGCCCCGAAGGCTCTTGCCTCAGATAGCCACATGGCTCACTTCCTCACCACCTTCACGGCTTTGCTCGAATGTCACTTCTGTAATGATGCCAATCCTGACACTCCACGTAATACTCAATTGTCTACCGCCCACCACATTTATACCTTCTCTTCCCTCACCCTACCACTCCTGTTCATTTCCCACAACACTTATTATTAACATGCAGGACGATCCCCTACTGGTTATAGGTGCCATTCATTGTCCTCCCCCACTAGCATGCAAGCTCCAGGAGGCTTTGCACACTGATGTTCCAGCAGCTGGAACAGTTTGCACACACTCTAGGGACCCCACAGACTTTGGTTCCATTAAGAGGCCTGATTTCTTTTCCTTTTTTTGAGACTCTGTTGCCCAGGCTGGAGTGCAGTGCCATGATCTTGGCTCACGGCAACCTCTGCCTCCTGGGTTTGAGCGATTCTCCTGCTTCAGCCTCTTGAGCAGCTGGGACTACAGGTGCGTGCCACCACACCCAGCTAGTTTTTGTATTTTTAGTAGAGATGGAGTTTCGCCATGTTGGCCAGGCTGGCCTCGAACTCCTGGCCTCAAGTGATCTGCCTGCCTTGGTCTCCCAAAGTGCTGGGATTACAGGCATGAGCCACCGTGTCTGGCCAAGAGGCCTGATTCTTTTTTTTCTTTTTTTTTTTTCTTTTCTTTTTTTTTTGAGACGGAGTTTCGCTCTTGTTGTCCAGGCTGGAGTGCAATGGCGTGATCTCTGCTCACTGCAACCTCTGCCCCCTGGGTTCAAATGATTCTCCTGCCTCAGCCTCCCGAGTAGCTGGGATTAAAGGCATGGGCCACCACTCGCAGCTAATTTTGTATTTTTACTAGAGACAGGGTTTCACCATGTTGATAAGGCTGGTCTTAAACTCCCGACCTCAGATGATCCGCCCGCCTCGGCCTCCCAAAGTGCTGAGATTACAGGGGTGAGCCACCATGCCCAGCCCAGAGGCCTGATTTCTATCAAAGTCTGCTCCCTGCAGGACCTGGGCAAAGATGTTTGTAAATCTGAGCTGGAAACCTGAAGCTTATGAACATTAAACTTCTCCTCCTGTTGTCTCAGCCTCCCTAACAGTCTGTTATCTGTTTGGCCCCTGAGTATATGGGATGCTTTGTTAATGCTTTTGTTGATTTGTGTCATCTACCCATTCTATTAACCTGCCAAGTGGGTGAGGCAAATGTTGAAGACTCAGAACCTGGGATGGAACCCTGTGGCATTCCTTTAGAGACCCTGCACTGCCACAGTCATCAAAATGTTTTACAAATTTTTTGGACATGTCAAAAAGTAGAAAAAATAGTATAATGAACAATCACATGTACTCTAGACTCCATAATTCTTAATATCATGCTACACGTCTTTAGTATGAGTATGTATATATGCACACGTGCACATGTGTGTATGTGTGGAATCTCCAAGACAGCCAGCCCACGGAAACAAATTAGGATGGGCAAACTTTTTCTGCAACGGGCCAGAAGTAAATATTTTCAGTTGTGTGGACCTATGGTCTCTGCCTCAGCTACTCTGTTGGAAAACAGCCAGAGAAGTGTGTAAGTAAATGGGTGTGTGTTCCAATAAAACTTTATTTAAAAAACAAGGTAGCAGCCTGAAAACCCCGGGAAAATGATAACTGGCACATAATTCAACTTTTTCCTGGGCAGATGCCACAGCATCCTGCAGGGTAAACACACCTGACATCAATATTTTCAGCACACCCTTAGAATGACACTGTATGACAGATGCACCTGAATGTGTGTTCCAAACTAGGGAATCCGGGAGTGGCCCATCCAGAGATCTGTTCCTATCTATGATGAACATCTGAGCCTCCGTCCTGTCCTGTGGAACACGCGCCATACAGGGGATTGAGGCCCTGAGGTTTGGGTTACTATCAGGGGTGTCCAATATTTTGGCTTCCTTGGGCCACATTAGAAAAAGAAGAATTGTCTTGGGCCATACATAAAACACACTAACACTAATGATAGTTGATGAGCTAAAAAAAAAAAAAATCTCATAACACTTTAAGAAAGTTTACAAATTTGTGTTGGGTCGCATTCAAAGCCATCCTGGGCTGCATGCGACCCACAGGCCTCGCGTTGGACATGCTTGGGTTACACGAAGGTTGCCAGGTGGAGGTTGTTAGGGGTGGGTGCTAAGTGAAAATGCTGTATACAATGCATGATGTTTGCAGGCGGTTGCAGTTGTGGTTTTCTTGCCCTGTCTGCTGCCACCGGACTGTAGGAAGGTGGATATGTGGTCCAATCTGCTGCCGCTGGACCATTTCTGAACATTAAAGCAGTTCTCCTGTCCAGCCTGCCACCACTGGACCGTTTCTGTACGTTAAGACAGTTGTCTCCATCCCGCCACCACTGGACCCTCTCCCCTGCATGTAAGTCCCTAATAAAACTGCATGTCTTGTTTGCTGGCTCCAGGTCTCTTCTTTGGCCTCTTGAACCTGGTACCTTCCCTACTGAGGTTAATGGGGTTCAGCACAACACATCCCCACACGGAACCCTTCTGGACCAGAGTCCTCTGACCCAGAAACACCAGAAGATAGGAGGTGGGGATAGGAAGAAGGAAGGAGGGAGGGAGAGCAGAAGAGAGGGAAACCAGGGAGGAGGGAGTGAAAGAGAAGGGAAGGGAAAGGAGGAAAGAACAAGGAGATAAAGGATCAGGGAGAATGGGAGGAAATGAGAACTCCCAAAAGCAATGCGTGTGCCTGATATGGTTTGGCTCTGTCCCCACCCAAATCCCTTCTTGAATTGTAGCTCCCATAGTTCCCACGTGTTGTGGGAGGGACCCAGCAGGAGGTAATGGAATCACGGGGGCAGTCTCCCTCATACTATTCTTGTGGTAGTGAGTAAGTCTCATGAGATCTGATGGTTTTATAAGGGGACACCCCTTTCGCTTGGTCCTCATTCTCTTGTCTGCTGCCACGTAAGATGTGCCTTTCACCTTCTGCCATGATTGCGAGGGCTCCCCAGAGGCTTCATGTGAAGCCTCTTTTTCTTTATAAATCACCCAGTCTTGGGTATGTCTTTATCAGCAGTGTGAAAATGGACTAATATAGTGCCAGTGCCCACGCCACCCAGAGCAACACAGCTGTGAACATGTGGGTGATCTTGATTTACTCACTATCACGCACACACACAAGAAAAGCTGTCCTAAGCCCTATTATTGTGTTTACCATGTTAATATGATGTTTATTATACAGAAAAGTATTAGAAATAGAAATAGTATGAATTTAGAAAAGTATGAACACCCATTGTTCCAGCAATTAATATCTTGCTGAGTTTCGTGTGTGTGCATGCACATGCACTTCACTTATGTCTGTGTGTGCTGTTGGCCATCTCAAAGTAAGTTGTCTGAGTCGTGATGCTTCATCCTCCCTAAATAACATCACAGCATCGGACACTGTCAGGAGCCATCCTCTCAGTCAGCTAATTTTATTTCAACTTTAATTTCTTTTTCAATCAAGTCCATCTTCAACCGCGTGGACAGGATACACAACAACTGAAAATCTCCTGCTCCACCATCTGTATATTTCTTAAATTGGCTCTCTGGACGTAGGCATCGTCCACCCCCTAAATATTTACCAACCCTCCGCCATGATCTCCATCTGTGATTCAAAGTGCAGTGCTGGACCGGCGTCAGCATCACCTGGGAACTTGTGAGAGATGCAAATTACTTTCCCCTCACCTCCCCCCGCCGCAGCCACCCAGACCTGCTAACTTAGAAACTCTGCCAGTGGGGCTGCAGTCAATCAACAGCCCCTCCAGGTGCTTCTGATACAGGTTCCCAAGATGTAAGAACCACTGCTTGCTGCCTTCTGGTCCAGCAGGAGGAGGAGCAGTGCCTACCCTTCAGGTGCTCCCGGGCAGGAAATCAGCAGTAGAAAGAAAATCAAAGGATCGATTGTGTTCTGCATCTTTTAAAGTTAATTGATAGTATCATAACTTTCCCCGAATAACAACGATATAATATGCTCCAGCAAGGAGCATATTTCTGCCCCACAAAACACAGATTACAAAACACAGTAAGCTCCGCAAATAGATGAGATTCAGCTGCGACATGTCGAATTATGTCAAGATGCAAGGAAGAAAGGAAGCTAAAAATAGCAGCAGAGGCTCAGCACCAAGAGCTCCGGATCATCAACCTCACGACTGGAGAGAAACTGCCTCCAGCCATTCCTCGGGTCCTAAGCGGCCCTAGACAGGAGGACCGCGCTCCCGTCCATATGTCATGTGCCTTCATGCCAACAACTCCACGGTGCAAAGCGTGTGGCTCCCGGGGAGGCAGGAGTGAGCAGGCTGCTCTGAAGAGTGGTATTTTATACTTTAAAAATAGAATTTCTGAGCATACACGATATGAACAGTCACCCCACAAGCAAAACTACTGTATTATATAACAACGACGTGTTGAAGCCCTGTAAGCCACAGCCTGAAGGTGTATAATATAGACTCAGGGCTGAACAGCTTGGCAACCAAAGAGTTAATACCCAAAACATACAGGAAAAAAAAAATCTGTATCTATTTCGTGTAGACAGAGAATTGCAAACTGCCAAGCTACCTATGGGCTTGGCTCAGGAATGGAAGAAAATGTATGGGCAAGAAAGAGCACATTTTCATACTGGCCTATTATTTCAGCTTGTGGTGTAAAAGTTGTGAGATTAAACAGCAGTAAATTTGCAGAACATCTTAGTGGGAATGCTTACTTCTGCTGAGAGTTGCACCTAGGTGACAGCCGAAATGGTGGCTCCGGGACTGCGTTCCTCTGATCCTCTCCTTAGTTAAACAATATACTCTTGATTATTTCTGAATGAACCTCACCATGGATTTTTCTCATTTGTTATTCTTAGATTGTGTATGTGGTTACCATCGTTATGCATGCGCGTAATTCCGTAATTCCTCCTCAAAGAACAACGCGCAAACCACACTCCACAAAAGGACTCTTAATTTCCCATATTTCCTGTCCTCTAAAAAGAAAGCAAGCATTTCAGGGAAGGGGGTTTAACATTCAGACAACCTCTCCTGAAGTCCTTGGGATCCTGAATTGCTATTTTCCACTGGGTCAAAAAATAAAATAAAACCTTGCAGCTTAAAAACACAGCAGGCACCTTTGGAAAGCAATGTTGCTTCCAAGAACTTAACCATGACCCATATTAACACTTAGAATTCACTTCTCCGTCTCCTTCTTGGGCCCCCAACTCCAGATATCCAACTGTACTTGCAAACCATTTTTCAGAACCAAAAGTCCACAAATGACACTAAATGTAAAACCACACAAAAGCCAAGTGTGCCCTCTCCCTCACCCACACCCGCACTCCTACCCAGAGTTCAGTGGTGGAGATCCCGGAAGGACAATGACTCCTGATAGTGGAGCATATGTTCCTGACAGTAAATGAAGGCATCAACCTCCACTGCGGGAAACCTCCTCTACTTTGAATTTTTACAAAACCTGGCTTAAGAATAGGACACCATGCAGTCAAAATGCACATCAATGACAATCTATTATTTCCTGGAAACGATCTTACAATCTAGAGACAAAAAGGCATCCGAGTGAAAATTTTATCTTTAGCCCAGAAGTAATAGGTTAAAATAACATTCACATGCAAACAAAAGACCTTCGTGGCTCTTTCTGGACTCTGTGGCAGAAACCCAGGGCTGATCCTGGTCTGACCCCTTAGACACATAAAAATGACCCATCTGTGGCTCCAAGAGGGGCAGCCTCCACCCCTCACCCCAGACTCCAAATGTCATCTGATTCGAGAAAAAAAAAAAAAAAAAGTCATTCTCCTAGGGCCCTGCTGCTGCTAGAATTTGCAAACGCTTTGTCTTTAAGAAGCCTGTCCCTAAACACAGTCCCTGCCCTCTGCCTCACCAGAGACGTGGGGCAAAGCAACTCACCTTATGGTCACAGAGGGATCCTGGACGAAGGGCTTCTTCATCTTCCCCAGAACCCCTGCTCTCCCATCGGGCTTCTGGAGTCTTTCTCTCAAACCTCCCTGAAAGGTCAAGATTGGCAAAGAGCCCCCACACAGCCCTGGCGCTCTCACTTGCTCCTGGGGACTAGCTCTGCTCCCTGAGCAAACCTCCAACCCGGCACACACTGCCATTGTCAGGAAGCTCCTGGCTGCATTTTGGGGCTGAACACCATTATTATCTGTAAACATTTTTAAATATAGATGTGCAGGAGGCAGAGTTGGGGCAGGGGTGGGGGTGAGGAGGGCAACCCAGGCTCTGAGTGTCTGGCTCAGTAGATCAAGTGCTGGCCCCCAGCAAGCCTCCCCTCTGTTCAGGGACAGGTGCGTTCTCCTCTCCGTGCCCGAGATGTGTCACTCAGCACTGCCAGAACACTGCCTAGGCTGGCATGTGGCCAGAGCCTGGCAGAAACCACCTGAACCAAAGCCCTAAATCCCATATACAGAACCCACAATGGCAGCAACTCTTCCTGGCCTTAGGCAAGTTCCAGGAACTAGCAGGACTGGAGTTTTTCTTAGGGCCCTCTCTTCTCCTTTCCCTGCTTCCACTGCTACCACGATGACCTTGGTGACATGGGGCAGAGGGGACCTTGGCCATGCAGAGTCCTGAGGCAGCTGCTGAAGTCTTAGATCAGCGAGGCTGCCTGGAGCCAAGCCCCAAGGAACTTCAGGAGACAAGGAGTCTGATATGCAACCTGAAAACAAAAAATGCTGAAGCCAGGGACCCTTGGTGCACCTTTTTTCCAGGCCCAAGCCCAGGTGGCAGACAGATGGGGAGGTCGAGGACCTAGGCTAGGCTCACCTGTAGCCCCAACGCCGGCTGCTGCAGGTATGTCTGTTGCTGGCTTAGGTGCAGGAACACAGGGTCAGCTGGGGAGGGGCCCGGAGCAGGGCCGGTGACATTTGGGACCACACAATTCTCTGTGGTGGGGGCTGTCCTGTGCATGGTAGGAGGTTTTGCCACATCCCTGATAGCTACATGCTAGAGGCCAGAAGCACCCTCCAGACCAGTTATAACAACCAGAATGTCTCCAGGCATTGCAGTGTCCTCTGGGGGGAAAATCACCCCAAAGAGAGAAGTGCTGCTGGCAAGACAGACAGCTGTAGGTCTGAACCAGGACCACCACTCTGTAACCATCTGAATTCAGGCAAGGGACTTCATCTCTCTGACCCTCAGAGACGGGGTAACAGCCCAGAGCCAGGAACTGAACGAATGAAGCTTTGCTATGAAGAGGCGGTTGCCCCCTGACACCACAGGAGCCCAGATCCTTTCTGCAGGGGATGGGGGAGCTGGACTCAGATCCAAATTCTGCTCCCAACACACTGTAGTGGGGACATCTCTCCTCTCTTCTGTGTACCCACCTGTACAATAGGGTACCCTTCCCCAGGGATGGTGTGACATGAGCTCAGAGAGCTACCCAAAGTGCCCATCACAAGGTACAGCCTCAATACGATGGGCTGGGAAGAGGGAGAAGGACAGGGAGGAAGAGGGGTAAGTTGAGAGGAAAAGGGGGAAGGGAAGAGGGAAAAGAATAGGAAGGGGAGGAGCAGAGATGGGGGGGGAGGAGGGGCAGACAGGAGAAGGGGGAGGAACAGAAGCGGGAACAGGAGAAGGGGGAAGAACAGGAGAAGTGGGGACAGGAGAAGCGGGGACAGGAGAAGGTGGGAAGAGGAGAAGGGGGAAACAGAAGGAGGGCGAACAGGAGAAGGAGGAAACCAGAGAAGGGGGGAACAGGAGAAGGCGGGACAGGAGAAGGTGGGAAGAGAAGAAGGGGGAACAGGAGAAGGG
>NC_045453.1:32390305-32435245 GCF_002776525.5 Piliocolobus tephrosceles | reverse complement strand
TAGGGTCTCTGGGTCTCTAAACGCAGCAGCCACAGACTGTCTTGACAAATTGTTTCCACCTGTTAGAAGAGGTCTTGCCCTTGCTAATGACACCTTTTAAGCGGGAGGTGGGAGGGAGCCGGCCCAGGACATTGACAGCTGAGGCCGGCTCCTGATTCCTGCCCCGTGTCAGGGTACAGAGAATAAAAAACCGAAATCTCAGCTGAATTTCGCCAGAAGCTCAACTCATGAGGCAGGCGGGTCTGGAGACCAGCTTGGGATTTCCTGGCCTTCCCAAGCTTCGGGGCTGCTCTGCCGGGGGCTGCACTGAAGTCCCAGCAGCTTGATCTGGCCTCCCTGTCAGGCTCTTCTCCTATTCCACTGTGCAGGTCAGGTGAGGAAACCAAGGCTCAGAGAGGCAGACTGAGCTGCACAAAGCTACCCAGTTCAGACACAGTTGGGAGGGGTATAGATACCACTTGGTCCACCCCAGGCCTGGCTCTGACCTTCCACAGCTCTGAGACACTGACACCCAAGGGCCCTGAGCTCACTGTCCCAGCCCAGAGACAGCCCCAAGACAGCACCAAGCAAGCCTGGGTACAAGTCAGACTCCTGGGGCCTCCACAGGAGAGCAGGGTCCCCAGGGTCACCATCCCAGCTGCCTGTGTTCCCTTGTGTCCGGGAGCCCCAGGTGTCGCCAGGCCGGCTCCCAACCACCTGAGCACTGGCCACATTCAGGACCGCAGAAGCCCAGGCTGTGAGCAGGTCTAAGAGAATCCAAGGCCTGCCTCTTGCCGTGCTGCTGACCTGGACGGGGCGAACCGCAGACACCCCACTTAGCACTACGCCACTCCGCCATCAGGAGGAGATCCTGCGTCTGGTGCTCAACGCCTGTGCTTCATGAGCTCCTCACTTTGATGGGGGCTTCCAATACCAGGTCTTACTGAAAACTTAAAACAACAGGCCATAGAGTGAAGGATTCTATTCCCATTCTACAGATGAGGAGACTGAGACCCAAAGAGGCTCAGCCAGGAAGAGAGGGCTGAACCCAGTCTAGGGCCATTCCTGCCACGCCCACAGATAAACTCTGAGAAGAGGCCAAATAAATTGAGGTTGTCCCAGGAAGATGCCCCAAAAGCTCCAAGTCTATTCAAATCCACAAACTACACAGCCTCACGCACTGGAGAGACGCTGAGGGAAATGAGGCACCCTCCTGCCCTCAGACTGTTTGCAGCTCACCGTAACAGACACATCCAACCTGCAGGCATCTCCTCTGGGCTCTACGTCCAGGGCCTGTCTCCATTCCTCCCCTCCTCCAACCCACCACCGCAGCCTAGGCCAAGCCCCACTCACCTCTCTTGCCTGGAATCCCCCAGGGGTCTTCCCACCCTGGAGTCCATGCACCAAAGGGCAACCACAGGCAACTTCCTAAAACTTTGCTGGGGTGTGTGGGGTCAAGGGGGAGGATTAACCCGACTCGTGGATGAGGAGAGAGACAGTGGAGGGGAGGAGGCTGCGAGCTGGGGGTCGGGCACGCAGTAGTGTCTCAGGGGACCCCGGAACCGCACTGCTGAGTCAGGATGGCGCTGCTCATGCACGTTCATCAGGTTCCATGTGACGAGTGCAGACATTAAACCACTTAATCCGCACATCCTTAGAGGCTGCCCTATTCATCTCTTGATGCCCAAATGAGGAAACTGAGGCTCAGCAGGGCAAATGACCCACCCATGGTCACACAGGTGGATTCCGCAGCCCAGATCTTAGACCCCATGGCTAGGGCCTCTCCAAACATCAGAGCTGCAACCCTGACCACTGAGTGTGATTCCACATGCAGGCCATGGCATTTCCTCCCCATCTAGCTGAGAGAGGTGCATGTGAGGATCACGCCACTTTAGAGATGGGAAACTAAGGCTTGGGGAGGCAGGAAGGTCAAGGGCAAGGGCAGCATTGAGACAGGGACTCAGGGCACTGTGACTCCAGCGCAGGGATCCTCAGCCTCAGCAATACTGACATTTGAAGCTAAATGATGCTTTGTGGCGGGGGCCGTCCCTGGCCTCTGCCCATGAGATGCCAGTGGCTCCATGCCTCCCTGCTGCGACAACCGAAAATGTCTCCAGACAGTGCCCAAACTGCCCACATTTGAGAACTGCTTCTGAAAGCTGTGGTTACAGCCAGGGGACTCCAGACCTCCTCGGGCCAGAATCTCTAGCTGCAGCCTGTTGGGCCACATTTCAGAATAAAGGAGGATCCCTTTCAGCACGTTCCTCGTACCTACAGTTACTCCCAAGGACCAGACACAGATGTCCTAGAGAGGCCAGGCTGGATACACAGGTAAGTAGGTAATGTGAACCAGGTGTGAATTCTCCGTGTAGGTGGTGAAAGGTTTGGCCTAACTGGAGAAGGCAGGTCCTGCCTAAAGCAGGCAGCAACCACACAGCCTGGCAAGAGCCATGGCCAGTCCATTCCTTCATTAAGTGGATGGACCTCACCTGCCAGGCACGGTGCAGGCCCCAGAGACAGCCAATATCACAGCTGGACAATTCTGTCCTCATGAACCTTCTAGCCCGGCAAAAGCCAGCAGTACTCAAACTCTGAGTTTTTAAAGCCAAGCCAGAAAGAAAATCCAGATGTTGGTGTGAAATCTCCCTACTTTTAAATGTTGGTTCAATGAAACACACAAACACTGTGATCAAACCAACCAAGTCTGCAGGCTGACCGGGGCCCACGGGCCACCTGTTTGTGACCTCAGGTTTCTACCTTTCCTTTCCACCCACTAAAGCAGAGGAGGGCTAAGCCACCTCCCATCACTGCCTTTGAACTCTGTGGCTTCCAAGCCAGACCCATAAGAGAAAGAACGCATCATCGCTTTGGAGAAACCAACTCTTACTCTAACCCTTCCCCGGCAAGGAGAGAGGAGGCTCACCCAGCACGGAGCCGCACCCCCAGCCTTCTTGTCAATGCACAGATGGCCACAGCCCCACTTGCCCAGGCCAAGGAAGCCACTTCACCAAGGCCCAAGGCAGGCCAAATATTCTGGAAATCCCCCTTCAGTTGGCTCCTGTGATTTTCCATGACGGGAATTGATGCTAAATGAAGAAAAAAAGCTCAGAATAAACAGAAGGAGAACCACATGGCTCTCTCTGAAACCAAATGCTCTCTCCCATTGGACCAGGGAGGAGCTGAGGAGGGGGTGGGGCAGCCTCACAAGGTTGCCGAGAAAGCATGAGCACATGAGCGCAGAAAGCATGCCTCCAGCCCTTGGTCTGGGAGCAGAAAGTACGAGATTGCAGAGGAGAAGTGGAAAGAACATTTAAGGTGCTGATGAGCAACGCCCAGGAGACGGCAGTGAGAGTGGGAATAAGTGCCGGATTGGGGAGGCGTTCTGGAGACAGAAACCACAAGACCATCTGGGTCTATGGACCTGTAAGCAGCCAAGTGCAGTAGAAGATGGAGCACGGAGCAGGCTGTAAACACAAGCACCACGTGCTGTCACAGGCCCAACAAACAACAAGCTTGAATGCTCCCTCTAGGAGACCTTAACAGTAGAAAAGCCTGGGGTCTTCCTGGACCTTCCAGGATGGAAACAGTAAAAGTGCCTGCCCCCCAGCAGACGCCTGAGAAGAGAAGGCGTCTCATTTACCCTCCAGAGAAGGTCAAATGCAGAGAGAACACGGAGGCTTCAATGTAATTGAGAATGCAGGCTGGTGGACGTGTGTCCACACTCTGGCCATTCCCATGAGCTTGTTCAGGGCAGGGGACGACTGCACCCTGGGAGGCCAAGTGAGGCTTCTCAAGGACAAAAGAGAGGTGTCTGCCTCAAAAGGTGGCCCCATCTCCAGCTCTTCAGAGGTTCATCACAATCCACCCATTTCTGAACTTGACCCAGACCAGTGAAATCCACGGCTCTGCGCCCATTGCCCTCCCCAGAGAGCCACCTTCCCGGTGCCCACATCTGAAACGGCACCCGTCACTCCTTCTTCCCCGTAGCCAGATCCACTTCCCACCACATTCATCATCACAGATGTCATGGTATGTATCAATAGGTATTTGCTGTTGGTCATCCGCTAGAGATCAGAAGAAAGAACAGCGTCTAAATGACCCCACTAGAATGGGACCTTCTGTGATGGCAGGAGTCTTATCTGCCTAGTTCACAGATTCATCAAAATGCCTTGCACAGCACCCCGGACTCACTAGGCACTCGACAGATATGCACTGGGCACACGAAGAGATGAATTAATGAACTCTATAATTGATAAGCAGACAGTTATATCAAAACAAGAATGTTGTGAAAGGCAATTTAGGTTAAAACAATTAATAGAAACAACACAAATGTCCCTCAACTGAAGAAAGGGTAAACAAAGTGTGGTGTAGCCAGACAGTGGAATATCATTCTGTCATAAAAAGGAATGGAGGGCTGACACATGCTACAACACGGATGAGCTTCGAAAACATGATGCCAAATGAAGGAAGCCAGTCGTAACTGCCACATATCGTGTGGTTCCATTTCTATGAAATGTCCAGAATAGGCAAATCTAAAGAAACAGCAGATTAGAGGTGGCCAGGGGCTGGGAGAAAGGAAAATGGAAGTGATTCCTAGTGGACACAGGGTTCTCTTTAGAGGAGAAGAAACTGTTCCAAATTTCGCCACAGTGATGGTTGCAAAACACTGCTCATATACTCAGAACCATTGAACAGCACACTGCCAATGGGTGAGCTGCATGATATGTGAATTCTCTCTCAATACAGCTGTTACCGAAAGAATTAAAAGAAAGCTTTCAAGGCAGCTTGGCCATGGATCAGATTCTCCTCATATGGAGGCCACTTCCTGAGTCTAATAAATTAGGCAATGAGGAAAAGCAGCACTGATTATTTTAAGTCCCCAGGGGTCAGTAATTGACCCCATCTTCAGTAGTCAACACAGTCTTGAGACAGGGAATGCTGAGAAAACTCCTCAGTGCTGAACCCCTCCCTACTCCACACCGGGGGTCACACTGAGGGCTCTCCCTCCAACCCTAGGGAGTAGAGACAGTTCTGGTCCCCATTTTACAGCTGCAGAAACTAAGGCTCAGAGAGGTTGAGCTGCCAGGCTGAAGTCACACAGCATGCAAATGGCAGAGGCGGCATCTGAAGACACATCAGTCTTATACTAAAACTTAGGCTTTGGGCTGGGTGCAGTGGCTCACGCCTGTAATCCCAACACTTTGGGAGGCCAAGGTGGGAGGATCCTTTAAGGTCAGGAGTTCAAGACCAGCGTGGACAACACGGTGAAACCCTGTCTGTACTAAAAATACAAAAAAAAAAAATTAGCTGTGCATGGTGACGGGCACCTATAATTCTCGCTACTTGGGAGGCTGAGGCAGGAGAACCACTTGGACCCAGGAGGCAGAGTTGCAGTGAGCCGAGATCACACCATTGCACTCCAGCCTGGGCAACAAGAAAGAAACTCCAGCTCATAAATAAATTAATTAATAATAATTAAAAAAACATTAGGCATTGAATTGTTCTGTTGAATTGTCATCTAAGGCACATGTCATTTCCTGAACTGACTAATTGGAAGGAGGTTTGAGGACCTGGCCTAATATGGACAAAGGGTCCTATAGAGAAAAAAAGATGTATCTTTAATGGGGGAGAGCCCCTGTATCTTTAATGGGGGAGAGCTTTGTTCCCAGGAAACAAATTGAAATGACATCTGAGCAAGGAGTTGTATCTGCACAGCCCCTGCAAACCATGAGAAAGACCAATGACCAAATGAGGCAGCTCATTGTCGCAGGAAGAAGAGCCTGGAGCCTGTGTACAGGCGTGCGTGCCCGCCTCTAACCCCGTACAGGCGTGCGTGCCCGCCTCTAACCCCGTACAGGCGTGCGTGCCCGCCTCTACCCGTGTACAGGTGTATACACCCACCTCTAGAAAACTAGCAAAACCAACTGTGATTCTAGGAAGGAGAGCAACTTTCCTAGCACTGCCCTTGTGGCTTGCCCTGCGGAATTCACTGCTTCTTTCCAGCCAGTGATTAAGTAGGAGATCTGAACGCGGAAGCAGGAGCAGTGCCTGAATGACCATCACACACACCTGCCCCTCCTCGTGACACACATCTGCTTAGACAGAAAGGCCATCCACAGCACAAGAGAAAGGAAGCAGGACAGGAAGCCTTTCAGGACTTTCTTGGCAATGGAGCCACCTCTGTATTTCCACCCCCTCTCTGGTCTAAAACTTAAGCCCTGGAGGCAGGCTGGCCTGGAAGGAAAATCTGGTGAGTTGTGATGAAATCAGGATTCTGCATGAATTTCTGGAGACAGAGGAACGTCAGAAAAATCCCTTCTGTCTTGTAATCAGAAAAGCTGAATGTATGTGGCGAGGGTGCCCCTGCTTTGTTTCCTGTGATGTTTCGGGTCCTCTATTACAAGGCCTCACATGTTCAGGATTCACAGCTTAGACCAAGGATCTTCAAGTCACATGCATGAAAAGGCAAGTGGGAGGAGTCGATGAAGGAGACAATGAGATGGGCTAGTTGGGAGGCAGAGCACACTGGAGCACACGCCCTGGCAGGGCCTGCTGCTTGTACTCCCATTGTGGGATCCCCACAGGTCACCGGGCTAGCCACGCCCACTGGGCTAGAGGGTTGGTTGGTTTTTTACTTTTACTTCTGACGTTATTACCTCAACCTCCCCTGCCTCATGCTCTGCGATCACCTCATCTCGCCGTTAACCCATCCCAAGAGAGAAGAGAGAGGTTTAAATGACAACCTGGGGACTTACAATAGAATATCAAAACCCTGAGCAACTGAGGCACCTCCAGGCTAAGATCTCCAGGTGGTCTGTGTCCCATGTTACTTGTCAGGACTGTCAGCACTGCTGTGCCTCACGGGGCACCTTGGACGTTGCTCCCCAAACATGGGTCTCTTTGTTGGTCAATAAATGACCCTCAAAGGTAATGAAAGGGAAGTAGTGCTGCAGTTTCATGTGATAATAACAAGATTTACTGTTTTAAAGATTACACCATAAGGACCAGAAGCCCATTCAGACCAGTTTGATCAGAAGGGGTGTGATGGGACTTCTCTGGATCTCAGGGGACCTGGACCGCCAGCCTGCCCTACATGTCCCCTTCCTCTCCGGGAGCGGGAGCCGCCCCTGCTTCAGTCTGCACATGGGAATCAGGTCTCTCTCCCTCCCTCTGTCCCTGTCTTTCTCTCTCTGTCTCTGTAAATGTCTCTCTCTCTCTCTCCCTCTTTCTCTATCTCTCTGTCTTCGTCTCTCTCCCTCTTTCTTTGTCTGTCTCTGTCTCTCTCCATCTTTCTGTTTCTCTTCCTTTCTTACTCTCTCTCCCTGTCTCTCTGTCTCTGTCTCTATCTCTTTGTCTCTCTCTCTCCACCTCTGTCTCTCTCTCTTCCTCTGAAATTGAGCTCCTTCTGCTCCACCTGCCCATAGTGCAATGTGCCCACAGCTCAGCTGTCACAGAATGGTAGCCCCAGGCCTTGAATTCACCTGACATTCCAGCCCTGTGCTTTTCAAGCGACCCCTGATGCTATGTCTAACCCTATCTTCCTCTAAAATAGACCAGTGGCCTGGTTAGGTAGGGTGGGAGAGGGCAGACTCGCAGGGCGTGTGGGGCTGTGGCTTGCATAGAGTTTAACAGGAGATGTGGGTCAGGGAAGAGATGACAGGACACAATGCCTAGGTCTGCCTGGAGCTAACCCCGTGGGGTGCCTTCACATGCCAGCTCACTGATGTCCATCTCTGTTTATTTCCACCTCAGCCACAGAAAGTCCAAGTGAGGAGAAGGCTCAGGCCGCCATGCCTCCCTGCAAGGGACCTCCAGCAGGCAGATGGAAGTGGGACAGAACTTCACAGCCCCCTCCACCCCTAAGTCCCAGCCCCTGGGCCCCAGTCCTCTCTGGTCTCTTCCTCCTTACTCAAACCACCTCTGTCGAGCCCTCCAAGCTCTTCTTGATTGTCTCACTGGGCCCCAGGAACCTCCAAGCTACTATCGACAAACTCCCTTGTGTCCAGGTCCTCTCTACCACCTGTGCACTTGAACTGCAACCGGATTTTCCTCCTTTTATGGTGGATCTGGAGCCAGGATGGACTGACTGGCCTCATCTTTGTGTCCTCTGCTCGGTCGACCCCACGTCCCTCTGCTGCTGTTCGGCAGCCCCTCTTTCTCAGAAGCTCAGAACCTGTAATCCCCAGCTCTGTCCCTCACTCGTCCTCATCCTGGCCACCCCCTGTGGCCACTGGTGCCCAGCAGCTGGCTTCAGTCTCTTTAGCTATCTCCTGGGTTGCCCAATGCCCACAGAGGGGGACCCTTGCAGCCCCCTGGCATCATGAAGCCTTGATGTCCTCAACACCAACCCCACTCCTGATAACCATAACCATGGCCAACACAGAGTTAGCCTGTGGCGGGTTCTGCACTCCCCACACATAAGAATATAAGCCTCTGAGTCCCACCCTGCACTCAATCTTCCCGCCCTTCATCTCCTGAGCCTCCAGTCCACGCAGGCTCTCCCTCCCCTCTCAGCCCCTCTGCAGGCTTCTCCAAGTGTTGTTTCCATCCAATTCAACCCAGACCCCCATGGGCAGTATTTCCAACCAGCACTCAAGGTTCAATCATTCCCTCGAACTCCAACACAACCTCATTGCCCCTACCATCTGCTTTTTCTTATTTCTGCCCCCAAGTATATAGCTTAAAATCTGCTGGGAAAAAAAATCATAATATGACAAACTCATTTTACTTGGCTTGAGCAAGGTGCTAAGGACCTTCGGGTTCTTTAATTATCCCCAGATGATTTTCTGTCCCATTTCCCAATTCTCATAGAGGTGCAGCGAAATCAAACACCTTCGAGTAATGCTCGTAGCATCACAAGTCAGCACGGCCCTTCCGAATGGCAATCCTGCATCATTTCTCAAAAAGCACAGGGCATTTAACTGCAGACATTCGTGTCTGAGAATCTATCCTGAAGAAAGAGTCCTAGGTAGAGAGAAAGCCCATACTTGAAGGATTTCCTGCTATATTAGTAATCACACTGAAAATGGTGAAGCCTTGAAAATCTGCAACACAAGGGGAGCCATTAAGGAAGTTTTACTACAGTGGGTATTCTTCTGAAAGACTGCTTATGCCTACAGTTTTGAAAATAAAACTTCAATTTAGACCACTTGGAATACATTATTTGATTTGATTATAAAATAAAACCAAGTAAATCAGGTGCAAAGTAAGCATATTATACTATTAGGGAAGGAGACAAGAGCAAGTGCCTAATTCCTGTGAGAAGGTTGACATCGCAGAAGGGGCCAGGAGAATCCTGCACCCAGCCCGTGATGGATACCGCGCAGACATTCACTCTCCTCTGATGAATCGGACAGAAGGCTTCACAGACAAGGTCAGATTTCAGGGGCTGACTTGTGAAAGGTGGCATCTGGCAGGTCGGCAGAAGACGTATGGTGCCCCCAGTGAGGGGTGGAGGTGAGACTTGAACCAAGGTCTTAACAACTTTGCCACACTGAGATACACAAAAGGATTGGCAAGCAGCCCTTTGGCTTTTGCCAAGGCTGTGGAAAATGTATTGAAGCTTGGTTATGGGATTTCTGCCAGCAGTGAGGCACTGGCTTCCCGGGATCAGGAGGGGGATGTCTGGAGTTGGGAAAGGGGGCATAGGAGAAGGTCAAGGCTGCGGTCCAATGGGGAGTGAAGCCAAGTATGATCATGGGGACCCAGACAGGGTCAGCAAGTGGTTGAAGCCACACCAGGAAAGGGCTATGAGAAGCAGCTCTGGAGGAGGAGCCTCCAGGAGGGTGGGAGGACAAGGTCACAAGGAGGCCGTGGCAGGCAGGACTGCAACCTGAGTAGTCTGCCCAAGGTTCACTTTGGAGGCAGAGCCATTCTGCTTGATCCAAGGAACAAGGATATGGCCATGGAGGTGGGTTGCTGGGGGAATCTGGAAACAGAAAGAGAAAAACTATGTCTCCAATGTCTCTCAAAATTAAAAGGTCCTTATAATCACTCCTTTTGTGGATTGCTCACTGCCTCGTCTCCTTCCTGTGGGGAAGCCTACTGTTTTTCTTACCCATTTGTTAATTACTTATCCATCTACCACCACTTTCCCAGTCTACTAAATAAAGACTCTCCTTAGTAAGTAAGAACCTACAGTTAAGTGTGGTTTTCTCCCTTAAGTGTTTAGGAAAAAGGGAGAACCACAAGAAAACAAGCAGTTGTCAATAATTTATGCTAAAGAGGAATGTGGACGTTTCAATATGCATCAAACTCTTGGACACTCTTGTTGATGTGTTTGGTAGAACATACAATATCATCTTTATACATAGTGCCTTCAGTAGAAGTAAAATAAACAAGCAAGCTGAACAGACTGGTTCTTTGCCAAGCATGTGCAACCATGCTATGAGTCTTTCCACAGCCTTGTTCCTAAGTGTTTTCATCTCCATTGCACAAGGAAATAACTTCAGCTCAGAGAAGCCCAGAGCCCTCCTCGAGGCCACCACACAGCTCGAAAGTGGCAGCACTGCGATGACAGCCCAGGTCAGCCGGCCCCAGAGCCAGGGAACCGCCTGCACGTGGTATCACCGGTCAGCCTACTCTGCGTGAGGGCTCAGTGTGGACACGCCATAAAAAGCACACAGCCCTTACTAACCTGAGTCACTGTCGCTGGGCTACATGTCAGCTTCACAAGAATGGCTTTCACTAAGTAAGAGGGAACTGAAACATTTTCCGTCTCATTTGTTAAAAACAGACAAAAAACCTGAAAAGACCTGGGGGCTTCACTAGGTCTGGTCACCTCACTTACTCACACACCCATGTGTGTTTCTGGTTCAGTGGCCCTAATGTCCTTCTGCTGGCATTGGTCTGTCCTCCACGTCTCCACCCAGTTGCTACAGCCACCCGGAGCCATCCCTAGCAAGTCTGCCTCCCTCTCTGTAGCAGGTTGAATAGATCCCCCCTGCCAAGATTCATGTCTACCCAGAACCTTGCCTAGAAGTAGGATTTCTGCAGATGTCATGAGTTAAAATGAGACCATGCTAGCCTATGGTGGGTCCTAAACCCAATGACTGTGTCATTCTAAGAGGAGCAGAGGATGTGCAGAGACATGCACAGTAAAGGCCAAGTGAAGGCGCCCAGAGGCTGCGGTGACACAACTGTAGCCCAGCAGGGCTTGCAGCCCCCAGACGCGAGAGAGGCCCTGGGGTATCCTGCCCCAGAAACTTTCGAGGGCAGGTTTCAGCCCTGCTGATGCCTTGACTTCAGAGCTCTGGCCTGCAGAGCTGCGAACGGTGAGGAAACACATCGCTGTGGTGTTAAGCCCCCAGTTTGGGGTTACTTGTTCTAGCAGCCCTAGGACACTCACACACTCTCCTTCACTCTCCCTGTGGAGTCCGTCACCAAGTGGAATGAATGTCACCTCATGCATCACTCTGGGTTAGTCCAGTTCCCTCACCCACTCCCCGTTTCCAGCCCAGGACTGGCCCCCAGCACCTCCTGCCTCAGTGATTGCAGAAATGGCCACCCTGCCCTGCACCCCCTGCCTCCTCCAGCCCCTTTTCCTCCAGAGGGCTCTCTTTAAAAAGCAATAGAATCATGTCACTCCCTACTGAACAGTTCCAACTTCTTCCCTTTTGTTTTAGGATAAAATCCCAGTTTCTTCACAAAGCTACAAAGCCTCCAGGATGCAGCCTCTGAGACGTGCTCTCTCCATTAGCAACATGCATGCCTCCCCCTTCTCTACCTTCCAGACTCATGGGCCTTCCATTGGTCCATACATCCTGCTCTCTCCTGCTCAGGACCTCTGTCTAAAACACCATCCTGCTCCACGTTCCTGTCCACCTCTCGTTCCTCATCTAGGGAACACTCCCCGACTGCAGGTCTCAGGGTAAAGGCTGCTTCCTCATAGAATCTGCTTCTGTGTCCCCCACCCCACCCCAAGCTAGGTCAAATCTCCCTGCTAAATGCCTCCACCATATCCTAAGCATCTTCACAAACACCCATGTCTCATTTCTTGTCTAGTGTCTGTCTCTCTCAAGACTACATGCCCTTGAGGGTGAGACTAGCCTCTTGTTCACCACCACAATCCTAGTGCCATGTGGGGTGCCTGGAACATAGTAGATGCAGACAGATTTGGGGTAAGAGAATAAATGAAGGAATGAACGAATGGTCTGTAGCTGCACAGAGTACCCTTCGAGCACAAGGTCCATGTCTCTAAATGGTCTCCTGTGCAGCATCGAATACGATATTCCACCATGAATTCCTTTCACAGGGGCCAGGAGAAACTGATCCAATCCAAGGCATCCCACAAGGAGATCAGGAGCCGCAGCAAGCAGCCCTGCCACTAGCGGTCACCCTGTGGACAAGAGAAGCCAGTAGAAATTTCATTTTTCGCACCACCTAACTGCCAAAGCCAGTCGTGCATACAGATCAGGTTTCCATCTGATTTGACTTCCTGAGAACTCCCACCGAGAGGCAGGTCTGTCGCTGCATGGCCAACCTGGAGTCCAAGGAGCCAAGGCCACACACATGCAGAAAACCACATGTATTGGCATCTCTGGCCACAGAAAGAAGCCCAGTGGAAGTCCAAGTTGGACAATTTTGAACCTCGTTTAAGAGGACGTGGCCAAATCCTTTTGCTGGTACACATTGTACCGTGGGGGCTGAAGAACAAAGTCCCAAAAAGGGGTTCCTGTCCATTGTCCATTGAGTTTTAGGATGAACTCAGCCACTCCGTCTGGTTCTCACAATAGGAAATGGCTGTGGAACTACATTCCTAACAGTACAGCCATCAACAAGCAGCCCAGTCCAGCAGGAAAAAGTGCTTTCTCTTGCTCAAACTTCCTTAATTCAGAACAAAGTCACGCTACCTGGGCGTGCCCTTCTGCTAATCATGCCTCTAGAATCGAATCCAATTTTCCTTTTCCTATAAGGTAACAGAAGTGTCTAGAAACTGGCATAACCCACCGTCCACTTTAAAATTCTGAAACAGACATTAGGAAAATGAGAACCATAGTGTGAAGAGATACAGTCAAACAGACATTCAGGCTGCCACATTCTTTTCCTTGTCCATCAGAATTACGGAAAAACAAAGAACAAAAGTAAGGACAAATAGAAAGTGTTTCCCACAGATGAAGTAACGGTCTCCTGATTTCCCTTCTTTATAATTTTCATAGGCAAAGGCAATGACTATTGTATAATTTCCCTATTTTTAGAAAATTGACTAAATTAGAAATGTTTCATAAAACAACTCACTTTCTGGCTCTCCAAGAGAACGATGTTCTTGCTGTAGATACTCAGTGTTTATATATGACTAACTTTTGTATGAAATCCAGATTATGGAGATAAAGTGATAGAAAACACTATTTAAGGCATTTGCCAGCTGACTGCTTTCACCCCTGACAGTAGTGCAATAACAGGGAATTGCCATAGATTGGAGGAAGCTTGCTGATACTTTAATGAAATTCTGATGGCCAGATGACAGATTAGAAAGTGAAGAAGCCCAAGCCACAGAGTGAGTTTTTAATCACTGGCTACTGTTTTGTACAGGTCTTCCTGGGGGTAAAGCAAGAAACCTGCAAGAACCCCTGAGATATTGGGGCCTCACCTAAGTAAATGGCAGCTGCCCTCTGAAAGTGGGGGGCTAAGGAGGAAACTCAAGAGAAATCTATCCCGGGAACTCCGGACATTCAATGATTGAAGGCTGGGGGCAGGGAAGACAGCTGGGAAAAACCTGGGAGAAACCAGGGCATTGCAAGTCTTTACTGAGGGCAGGATAGATGCCATACAAAGTCTGAGGAGCAGGGCAGAGGGAGCTCTCTAGTGGGACTAGAAAACAAAGGTAGCTCTCTGTGACCGCTATATCTGCTGGCCAGGCTGTAGCATGGTCAAAGCACTCCAAGATTCAGAAAGCTAGTACTGTAGAGATAAAGTACAAAGAAATCTCTCAGTGCTCAGAGCCTAAGCTGTGGTAAGGGAAAAATCCTGATCCTTCCCTCTAAGCACTTGAAGGTAGTAATAAATGGAATCAAACTAAAGCTACAAAAAGCTCCAGACCTGGCCAGGTGCAGTGGCTCATGCCTGTAATCCCAGCACTTTGGGAGGCCAAGGCAGGCAAATCATGAGGTCAAGAAATCAAGACCATCCTGGCCAATATGGTGAAACCCTGTCTCTACTAAAAATGCAAAAATTAGCTGGGCGTGGCGGTGAGTGCCTGTAATCCCAGCTACTTGGGAAGCTGAGGCAGGAGAACCGCTTGAACTCATGAGGCAGAGGTTGCAGTGAGCTGATATCACACCACTGGACTCCAGCCTGGCGACAGAGCGAGACTCTGTCTCAAAAAAAAAAAAAAAAAAAAAAAGTCCCAGACCCAGCTGATCTACAGGTAAGACTGACTAAGTGCTCCAACTCTGATAAATGGAAAGAAAAAGAATATGCTGTTATTTGACACAGAATGCCTGACATGTAGTATAAACTATGATGCCTGAAGAAGCAAGAACATTTGATTCATAATCAAAAAGAGGAAACAGACAACATAAGAAGATTCAAAAATAGCCTAGCTATTGAAATTATCAGACACAACTTTGAAATAACCATGATAGCAGTTTTTAAAAATAGTATGTGAAAGGTAAACATGTATGAAGAGGTTTTTAAAATGAACCACATAGAAACTGTAATAAATATCCAAATGGAAATGCTATAATGAAAAAGATATTATCATTTAAAACATTCATTATATGGTCTTAAGGACATAATAGGCAGAGAAAAAACAACAACAACAACAACAACAACAACAACAAAAAAAAACACAAGCAAGCATGAAAACAGGTATAGAAGGCTGATAGCTCCACGATGGCAACAAGCTACATTGTAGGCCAGATAGTTTATGAGAGAGGATCAGAGAAAGACAACTAAGAAGAGCCCTCCTGGCCAAACCTCAAAGACTAACCTCAAAAAATACCTTTGCAAAGGGGTTCAAATTTAATTGGATCAGGTTGTAGAGGAATGTATGTGCTCTGGACATTGTCAAAAATAATGGAGCAATAATTTAGCAGTTAGTGGAGCATAATAGCTTGGTATGATACCAACAGATGCAGACAGATTAACAGGGAGATTAGGGGAGGAAGCAGAGAAGAGAAGTCAAAGAGACACCTGCTAAAACTATTATCATCTCAAGGTGACTGTGTACACTCCCAAGGCTGCAGCATCAGAAAAGCAACACCAAAGGCTCCACACTATGGGAAGAAGTAAACACTAAAATAGCCTATCCCTGTGACAAAACACATAAACAAGCAAACAACAATGGCAAACTCAGAGGAAAAGAAAACAAATATCCAGAGTTGCTAAAATACATTATCTACTAAAATGTCCAGCTTTGAAAAAAATCTAGTATGTCTAAAAACACAGGAAACTGCAACCAATACATAAGAAAAAAAAGCATTCAAAAGAAGCTGCCTGTGAAAGGGCCCAGGTGTCAGACTTAGCAGACAAAGAGTTCAAAGTAACTGTTATAAATATGTCCAAAATATTACAAATATGTACACTGTTAAAGAGGAAAGAGAAGGTACGTTGGCAAATAGATGTCAATAAAGAATAGAAATTATTTAAAAGAATCTAATGTAAATTATAGAATAGAAAATTACAATAATTAAAGTTCAAAATTCACTAGAGGGGATCAACAGTAGCTTTGTTGAATTCATAGAAAAAAGAATCATTGAACTTGAAGGCAGTCAGAGATTATTCAATCTCTGACTTGCAAAAGCAGAGGGATTTTTCCCTTACCACAGCTTAGGCTCTGAGCACTGAGAGGTTTCTTTGTACTTTATATCTGCAGTACTAGCTTTCTGAACCTTGGAGTGCTTTGACCATGCTACAGCCTGGCCAGCAGATATAGCGGTCACAGAGAGCTACCTTTGTTTTCTAGTCCCACCAGAGAGCTCCCTCTGCCCTGCTACTCAGACTTTGTATGGCATCTATCCTGCCCTCAGTAAAGACTTGCAATGCCCTGGAGAGGTTTCTCCCAGTAATCTCTGACTCTGAAGAGCAGAGGGAAAGAATGAAGTAAAATTAACACATGCTTAGTAAATTGTAGACACCATTAAGTGGACCAACATATGTATAATGGGAGTACCAGAATAAGAGAAGAGTGAAAAAGAAGCAGAAAACATTTTCAAGGAAATAATGGCTAAAGCCTACCAAATTTAGTCAGAAAAACCTTAATCTACATCCCAGGTACTCAACGAATTCTAAATAGTATAAATGCAAAGAGACCCATACCCAGGCACATCAAAATCAAAATGTTGAAAAACAACAAAGAGAAAAATCATGAAAATAGCAAGAGAAAACTGACTAGTCACTGCAAGGATGCCTCAATAAGATTAACAGCTGACTTCTATCAGAAATAATGGAGTCCAAAAGGCAGTGGGATGACATATATTCAAGGTGCTGAAGGAGAAAATAAAACAACTGTTAACCAAGAATGTTATGTCCAGCAAAAGTACCTTTCAAAAATGAAAGTTAATTCAAGACATTTATAGATTGATAAAATATAATTTATTGCTAAAATATCTGCCGTATAAGAAAAGCTAGGAAAGTTCCGAGGCTGAAATCAAGTGACATCATACAGTAATTCAAATCTACACACACACAAAACAAGGAGCTCCAGTAAAGGTAATGATGTAATTATAAAAGACAGCCTGAATGCATGTTTCTTCTGCTTTATTCTGTTCACTGATTTAAAAAACAATTGCATAAAATAACACACACACACACACAATACACTTCTATCACTGTGCCTATAATATACAGAAATGTAAAATGTTTGACAATAACAACACAAAGGAAGTATATGGGAGCAATGATGAATTGGAGTAAGGAAATGACACAAGACAGTAACTTGAAACCACAGGAACAAATGAAGAGAACCAGAAATGGTAAATTAAAAGGTTAAGATAACAGACTCTGTAAATGAGTACTTGTTCTTTATTCTCTCAGCTTCCTTGAAAGACGTAAATTCTTGGGAGGCCGAGACGGGCGGATCACGAGGTCAGGAGATCGAGACCATCCTGGCTAACATGGTGAAACCCCGTCTCTACTAAAAATACAAAAAACTAGCCGGGCGAGGTGGCAGGTGCCTGTAGTCCCAGCTACTCCGGAGGCTGAGGCAGGAGAATGGTGTAAACCCGGGAGGCGGAGCTTGCAGTGAGCTGAGATCCGGCCACTGCACTCCAGCCCGGGCGACAGAGCAAGACTCCGTCTCAAAAAAAAAAAGAAAGAAAGACATAAATTCATATAAAGTAATAATTAATTGTAACAATATATTGTAAAGTTTGTAGCATATAGATGTAATATGTTTAAAATTATAGCACAGAAAGGAGGCAGAAGAAAAAACCTGCTATTCAGGAGTAATGTGTCTATATCTAGCTGAAATTAAGTTAGTATGAATCTGAAGAATTCTAATAAGTTAAGATGTATATGGTAATCCCCACAGCAACCACTAAGAAAATAAATTTTCAAAAAATTATTAAAGAAATTAAAAGGTTACACTAAAAATACTCATTTAAGGCCAAGTAAAGCAGTAAAGGAAAAATAAGGAACAAAAAAGGCATGAAAGATATAGAAAATGAAAGGTAAAATGGTAGATGCAAATCTAACTATATCCATTACAGCAATAAATGTGAGTGGATTAGACAATCCAACAAAAAGTAGAGACTGTCAGACTGAATAAAAATCTGATACAACTATATGCTAGCTACAAGAGACACACTGTAGATTCAAAGATACAAACAGGTTGAAGTAAAAGAATGGAAAAAGATATAGCATGCAAACAGCAATCATATGAAAGCTACAGTGGCTATTCCAATATCAGATAAAGCTACTCTAAAACTAGAAATATAGAGAGATGATGATGAAACAATGATGAAAGAGTCAATCCTTCAGGGAAGCATAAAAATGATAAATATATATGTACCTAATATAAGACCCCCAAAATATATGAATCAAATATTGATAGAGCTAAAGGGAAAATAACTCAATAATAAAAATTGAAGACTTCAACATCCCACTTTCACTCATGAATAGAGTAAGTGGGCAGAAGATTAAGAAGAAAAAAGAAAAGATGAACAACACTATAAATGAACTATATCATATACCATATGACAGACATCTATAGAACACTTTACCCAGAAACAGCAGAATACATATTCTTCTCAAATGTGCATGGGATACCCAGAAACAGCAGAATACATATTCTTCTCAAATGTGCATGGGACGTTCTCCAGGACAGATCATAGGCTGAGCCATAAAACAAACCACAATAAATTCAAAATAATTGAAATAATAAAAAGTGTAATTTCTGACCACAATAGAATGAAATTAGAAAGCAATAACAGAAAGAAACTTAGGGAATTCACAAACATATGGAAATTAAACAATATGCCCCTAAATAATCAATGAGTCAAAGAATAAATCATAAGGGAGATTAGAAAGCACTTTGAGATGAATGAAAATGAAGAAACGATGAACAAAAATTTATGAAACAGAGCTAAAGAAATGCTTAAATAGAAGCTTATAGCTCTAGATTCCTATATTTAAAAGAAAAATCTCAAAATAAAAGCCAAATCCTCCACCTGAAGAGAGTAGAAAAAGAAGAACAAACTAAGCCTGAAACACTCAGAAGGAATTAAAGGCTAGGGCAGAAATTAATGAAATAGAGAATAGAAAAACAACAGAGAAAATCAATAAAATCAAGACTTGGTTCTTTGAAGTATCAATAAATTTATAAAGCTTTAGCTAGACTGGTGAAGAAAAAAGAGAGAAGACTCAAATTACTAAAATCAGGAGTGTAAAAGGGGCCAACACTACCAATATTACAGAAATAAATTATAAGGGAATACCATAAATAACTGCATGCCAATAAAGTAGTAACTCAGATGAAATGGACAAACTCCTAGAAAGCCAAAGACTACAAATTGTGATGATAGTTGCACAACTCTGTAAAGATATTTAAAACAATTAAAGTTTACATTTCAAAAGTGTGAAGTGTATGGTATGTGAATTGTATCTCAATAAAGCATAAAAAAAAATTTTTTAAAAAAATATTTAAAAAAATTTTTATAAATTTAAATTATAAATTTAATTTAAATTTAAATATAAATTAAACATAAAAAAAATTTAAAAAATCATACTGAGATACCATTTCACATCAGCCTGACTGGTAAAATTAAATGAAAGCCAACACTCACTTTGGAAAAAGATGAAGCAACTAGAACTCATGCCATTTAGAACTATCTGGAAGTTCTTTATAATGTTAAACATAAACCTACCCTATGTTCCAGCAATTTCAGTTTTATAATTTACACAAGAAAAATAAAAACATAGATCCACAAAAGGACTTGTACAAGAATCCTCACAGAAGCTTTATTTACATCAGCCAGAAAATGGAAAAAACACAAATATGCAACAATGAGAGACTAGCAAATTATGGGATATTCATGCAATGAAGTACTAAATAAAAAAAGAAACCAACACATGCATGCGCGCGTGCGCGCACACACACACACACACACACACACACACACTCTGAATGAATTTCTAAAATATTATATTCAATGAAGGAATCCAGACACACGCACACAAATGCCAACTGTATGACTCCACTTATGTGATAATCTATGGTGACAGATCTATGGAAAGTGATTGTCTCTATGAGCTAAGGAGGAATTGGCTCAAAGAGGAAACTGGGAAAATTTCTGGAGTGATGTGACTTTTTCATATTTTATTTGAGAAGTTGGTCAATTTGTTAACACATTCCTTTAGCCCCCATATTTCCTGAAAACCAGTAGTAAAATTTAAAAGCTTGGTCACATGTAGGCTTAACATTTTAGGCAAGAATCCTTTACAGGAAGTAGTGTATATTTCCAATTGCATATCAGGAGGCATATAAGGTCTGGTTGTCTTACTTTTAGAGAGCTAAAATGAGATCAGTACATTCAGGTTGTATCAACCTGATTTATCCATTATAAAATTCCCCATTGATAGTGACCTAATAATGTTAACACCTATTGATAATAATTGCCTACACATGTTATTTCATTCGGGTTGTCAAATGGTAATTTTCTCATTCTTTCCTTTTGCATTTATTAATTAAAATTTTTCTATAAAGAAGACTTTCAATCATCAGCTATTTGGTTACCCTGAAATATAAATAAAACAGGAAGGCAGAATAAAAGCTTGTTTCTTACTCTTTTTTTCCGCAACTTTCAGAATAGAGAGCTGGTGTTCTAGCAATACACAATGGTGACCAATTATTTTTTGAAGTACCATCTGAAGGCACAGATTTTTATAATTCTGATGTGTTTCAATCAATTCTCATCATTATCTTGTTGGAAATGTATTAAGTATTTCCTCTCTGCCAGCAGAAAACCATTCAATTCTTTTGCAATAATCCCATTAACCTTTGATAGCTTATTTGCTTTCTAGCATAATAAAGTATCCTAGACCAGGAAGCAGTCATTTCTCCAAGGAACTCTGCTTCCTTTTAATGGGGAATGGTATTTAGTACACAAAATCTGGGTGTAGAAAGTGTTCATTGTTATAGGGTTTTCAATGCTTTTAGGTTTTCTCAGTAGACAGAGTTATGAAATAGATATTTTAAGAGCAAAGAATATCATGAATATTAATATTTCTAACTTAAATTTTAGATTTTAGGATTTCAGGTAACTTTAAAAAATATTATACCTTATCTCTTTTATAATAAGAATCTTGATTCATAACAACATTAACATATTGCTTAATTGCTTTCTCCAAGTTAGTCCTGTAATTTCAAAATAATAATATCCATATTACAGCTAATAATACTAATCATGAAATATATGATTCTTTGTATTTACATATGCTAGCATCCTTAAATTCCACCCCACTATGGATATACAGTTAAAATACTGAGTTTTAACGTTACTTAAAGAAATTACTTTCTCAGGGCCGGGTGCAGTGGCTCACGTCTGTAATCCTAGCACTTTTGGGAGGCTGAGGCAGGTGGATCACGGGGTCAGGAGCTCGAGACCAGCCTGACAAACATGGTGAAACCCCATCTCTATTAAAAACACAAATATTAGCCAGGCTTGGTGGCGGGCACCTGTAATCCCAGCTACTCACAAGGCGGAGACAGGAGAATCACTTGAACCCGGGAGGCAAAGGTTGCAGTGAGTGGAGATGGTGCCACTGCACTCCAGCCTGGCTGCCAAAGCAAGACTCTGTCTCAAAAAAAAAAAAAAAAAAAAAATTTCTTTCTCAGGTTAAGCTACCAACTTGATATACAGTTAGGTTCATTTATTTCCATCTGTCTTCAATTATGACACTATTTTTCCCTTTTAATTTTTTGAATATGTAAAAATATTTACACACTTTAAAATTCAGAATCATATAACAAAGTGCACTCATGGAAGTCTCACTTCTGTATCTGCCATCCCCTGTTACTTCCTCCACTATAGGCAACCGTTATAGTGCTTGCTTTTTGCTCCCAGCATTTATTTTGAACAATCTAAGTACACACACACATGAAAATGCACATGTGAACACATCTCCTTCTTACATGAAAGGCAGTATTCTATAAAAATATCCAGATGTTTTTTCACTCAATGATTGTGATGTTAATTTTATGTGTCAATCTGGCCACAGGTTTCCAGATTAAATCATATTATGGATTGTGGATGTGTCTGTGAGGGTATTTTCAGATCTTAAAAACTGCTAATCTCCATGAAAATATGGACATTCTTAAAGAAGAAAGAGAAGGTATGATGACAGATAATGTCAATAAAGAGATAGAAATCATCTAATTATTTAAAAGAATCTAATGTAAATTATAGAGTAGATAGATTAGCATTTTTTTTTATTTTAAGAGATAAGGTCTCACTCTGTTGCCCAGGCTGGAGTGCAGTGGCACAAAGTGCAATCATACCTCACTACAGCCTTGAACTTTTGGGCTCAAGGGATCCTCCTGCCTCAGCCTCCTGAGTAGCTAGCACTACAGACAGGTGTGTGCCACCATGTCCAGCTAATTTTTTATTTTTGTCCTTCAGAGATGGGGTCTTGTTATATTGCCCAGGCTAGTCTGGAACTCCTAGACTCAAGTGATCCTCCCTCCTAGGCACCCCCACCCCAAAGTGCTGGGATTACAGGTGTGAGCCACCACATCCCTCAGAGACTAGCATTTGAATTGATGGACTCAGTAAAGCACACGACCTTCCCCCATGTGAGTGGGCAACATTCGACCTGATGGGGACCTGAATAGAACAAAAAGGTCAATGAAGAAGGAAGTCAGCCTTTTTCCCTTCCTGCCTGCCTGCTTGCACTGGGATAGGGACCTTCTCCTGCCCTTAGACTGGACGTTACATTACCAGTTCCCGTGGTTCTCAGGCCTTCGAACTCAGACTAGAATTACACCGTCAGCTTTCCTGGGGCTCCATCTTGCAGATGGCAGATTGTAGGACTTCTCAGCCTTCATAATCACATGAGTCAAGTCCTCATAATAAATCTCCTTTTATATCTGTATGTATCTCCATGTCTATCTGTCTGTCTATCTATTTCTCTATCTATCTACCTACCTACTTGCCTACCTACCTACCTACAAAGAGATCCTGTTGCTTGGGTTTCTCTCGAAAACTCTGACTAATAAACACCGTGACATATCCTGGAGACGACTTCCATGTGAGGAGAGAGAACACACTCATTTATTTTATTGTCTTCCAATACCCCTTTGTCTGGATATACCATTATTTACCCAGCCAGTCCACTCTTCATGATATGTGCATTGTTTCCAACACTTTGCTATAATGAATAATGACAAAACAAATACCATTGCCTGTGTGCTATTTTACCATTTGCCAAGATATTTTGGGATAGATTCCTAGAAGTGGGATTACTGGTCCAAAGGGGGACTACTTATGTAATTTTGCTAAATATAGCCAGATTTCCTTCCATAAGGTTTACATGGCTAGCTGGTAATGGCAATATGACATGATGTTTTAATTTTTAAATGTTCTACTTTTATATTTTATATTAATTAATAGACACTGGCAGGCCATTTTGGCAACCAACTATAGAGGCAATAGTTCATAATTTACTACATGATTCAGTGACTTAGTTTATTCTAGTTTCTGACATGAAAAGTTATGCTACTTTAGAAAATGTAATCCAATGGGAGGATGTATTTATTCATTTACGTTTTTTATTTTAGACAAGGTCTCACTCTTACCCAGGCTGAAGAGCAGTGGTGCAATCACAGCTCACTGCAGCCTCAAACTCCTGGATTCAAACCATTCTCCCACCTTGGCCTCCTAAAGTGCTGGGATTACAGGTGCACACCACCATGCTCGGCCCAGAGATGATATATTTTTTTAACAGTTTCAACACACGCACACACACACACAACATTAATGCATTCAACAGCCAGAATTAACAAAGATTAACATCTTGACATACTTGCTTAAATCAGGTTTTCTTTTTGTTAAAAGACGCAAGAAAAAACAAAACATTATAGATCAAATGTAAGCCCCCACCGTCACCTCAGAAGCTCTATCATAGCCCCCAACCCTGCCACACTGCAGAGGCAACAACTAGGCAATTTCCATGTAGATCCTTCTTGTTCATGACTTCTCATCCCACTGTCAATGGTCTGTCCCACCACCCCCAACCCCTGTCACTTTTTTTCTTTTCTTTTTTTTTTTTTTTGCTATCAAACAATGTGTTGGAAAACATTCCTGGATAATTCTCTTGCCACTCACAAATGTGATTTTCTCCAGGGCAAAGGCCTGGAGAAGCATTGCTGAGTCATAGCATCCCCAGCTCAAGGGGATAGGTCATATTGCTCTCCAAAGCGGTCACACCCATTTACGCTAACGTCAGCCGGTCTCCATCCTTTGGCAGCACTTGCCATTGTTATATGCTTTGATTTTTGCTAGTCTGACGGGTAGACACAGTAGTTCATTGTTTTAATTTGTATTGAATAAGATGATGTTTGAAAGCAATAGTGCCTTCCTTTGATGCGAAAATTTAATTTCACTTGGCTTTTTAAAATTAACTCCCTCCCCCCAACAAGAACAATCAATATAATGCAAAAGACAGGGTACAGCTATATATATTTATTCTCATAACTATGAATTTAGAATCTTTGTATCTGCAACCCTTTATGTTAATCGTAGGTTCACATATGCAGATATATACACACATACCTTATTAATTTTAGACAAAAATGCAAGCATCAACATCACACCCATCTGGAACTTTCTCTGAATTTTTGAATTTATAGTTCTGCTGATGTATAAATATTTCTTTGTTTTATGTGTTTCATAGTAGAAATACAGATTTCTAAGAAACCTGTCTTAGAAAATATGACCGAAAATGACTGTGCATTTTGTATTGCATTGTGAATATTATTCTATACCCAGAACCTAGTATTTCATTCTTCATAGTTTAATTTTTTTGCTCATTTGCCAAAAGAAATTCTTCCAGCATCCCTTTATATCTATTCCCATACTTATAAAAATAAAATCGATGTACATCTATAAATTATTCACCTATATTTTGACAAATGTGCCAAATTTACCTTTGGACCTTCAGGGCAAAAAACAGGAACCTATATAACCACATTATGAGGTCTTAGTTTCTTATTTTTAACATGTAAAGTAAACATTGATTGAGTGCTTAGGGACAATTTGTATCTTACATGGAAGGCATACTCCCAACTTATCAGTGATACTTTTAAACTATGGAAAATACACCACTGAATATTAACTGAGTCATGAACTGAAAAAAGTCTTCAAAATAATCAGTCTGTATTGGCATCTGAGTTCTTAACTGGAATTTCTGTGACTCTAACGGAATGATGCTTTTTGATAGTCTGAGGTATGGAGAAGCTCTTCAAAACCAAATAAAAGTAAATACTCAATAAAATTACAACTGTCCTTTATAGTACCACAAAATCCACCTAGTATAATTTAGCCCGCAAGTTACAACATGAAATATATACAATATTTAAAGAAAGAAAACATGTTGCTGCTACTTATAATTAAGTCTTTGTTGAATTTACTTCATTCACAGATGTGCCTGTGTATAACAGCATTAAATTAAGACACATGCTTTAAAGAAATATTTTTAAGAAAAATACACATATCTTGGCTGGAATCTCCATAAGCATCAAGCATTTAATAGAGTTGTTGTGCCCTATAACCATTACCATAATAACTTTTCTTATAACAAGTTCATAGATGGGTTATTTGCTATTTGCTTTTCAATATGCTTACCATAAAATCTAACTCTCATTAGCCTCTTCTTTTATATTAGGCCAAGTCATAGAAAAAAAATTTCAGTAATTACCTCAAGTAAATAAACAATTGCCCAGCATGGAAACTCTGGGGGGAAATCATCCAACTCTTTACCATACTCATTCATCAACAACGCTGATCTAGATGCAGCAAAGGAAACTGATGCTTCAGTGCCTATATTCCCAGTCTCACCATGTAAACATAGACATTCCCAAGCAGGAACAACAGGTCTCTTTCTTCCTAGCAGGTGTTCTGGGGGAGGTGGTTGCAAAGCCGTCCCAGCCCCTCCTATGGGGGACACAGGCTGTCTGTGGCTACTCCCAGGTGGTCTCTCTAAGGGCGAGCTTGTCACTCATTCACTCCACCTCACATCGAATCACATCAACCCAATCCATCATTTTCCTAATCCAAGTGTGTCCTCTTAATTAGTGCCAAAAGGACATGGCAGTGATGGATGTTGCTGAGCAGAGGAAAGGACAGGCCCTGCCTTAAGTACCAAGGTCAGTGCAAGCCTGGACTGGGAAGAAAAACAAATGTTATCATCAGCCAAGGAAGGTCAACCCCTCCCTGACCCTCCATCCCTGGCCTCTGGGATAAACAGATTAGGCCACCCTCTTGCTGATTAAGAAATCACGAGGAGATTTTAAAGACCTTTTTTGAAGACTCTGAGATGGACTTCTTTTTACCTACCCAATTGCCATCACAACCTTTTCTGGTTACAACACCTCAATTTCCCTCAAGGGACCTACCCCTTGCCCAGTCCGGTCATGCGATTTGAAAGAAGCTGACCACCTCCAGGCCATTAAGATATGATTCCTAGAGCTTTGGTATTCTTCACTAATAGGAAAGAGAAATTCTCCTCCTTCCTCAAAATGGCTGGAGCCTGGGGGAACAGAGGAGAAGGAAATGTGGCCTCACAGCATGCCAGCAGAGAACCAGGCAGTGAGAGGGACAAGAAGCAATGGTGAACAATATAATTAGACCCTGTGGTCAATGGGCCTGAAGCCATTCTCCCCCTGGACTAATCACAAAATGGTGTCAGTCAATAAATACCTTTGATGGCAAAGCCAGTCTGGTTAGGTTGCTCAATGGCAACTAAAGTCATATGCAACTAAAGAATCTTCACTAATAAGATGAGGAACCTCCTGGGGGGAAGGCACCTAGCCTACCACACCCATCCATTAACCAAAAGGATGCTTTCCTACACCAACAGTCTAGATGAAGCAAAGTCCTATGGAAAGTTTCAAGGCTGGCAGAAAGCAGAAAAATAAAACAGTGCAAAATCTCCCATTTCCCAGATGAGGAAACGCAGCCAAGAAAGGCCAAGCACCTCACTGAGATTCATAAGCACATCAGGGGTGGGACTGAGACCTGAATCCAGGGACCCTAATTCTGATTTAGGCAATCAGGTTACAGAGTTGGGCATTGTGGGAGATGAGTTTCTACAGGGTGTGTGTGTGGCTGTATGTGATAATAACGACATTCATTTCTTTCAGGAGGTGTGGAACTTGTGGACCAAAAGAACACAGGAAACTAGTGGGGAAAGAGATGGAAAGGGATCAACAGAAAAGATGTGAATAAGAATGAAGAAGACTGTATCCCCACCTGGATGTCACTCCATCACCCTGCTGCTCAGTCCTGCCAATGGACCCCCAAGGGCCTGGCTGCCACCTGATGCCCTGCACCATCCTCCCCAACCTCAGGGGGCCTCCTACCTGGTACCCTCAACTCCACACTGGCCTCTCCATGCTAGTTGATATGGTTTGGCTGTGTCCCCACCCAAATCTCACCTTGAATTGTAATAATCTCCATGTGTCAAGGGTGGGGCCAGATGGAGATGATTGAATCATGGGGTGGTTTCCCCCATCCTGTTTTCATGGTAGTAAGTCTCACGATATTCGATGGTTTTATAAACCGGAATAAGCTCTCTGCACAAGCTCTCTTGCCTGCTGCCATGTAAGACATGCCTTTGCTTCTCCTTTGCCTTCCACCATGATTGTGAGGCCTTCCCAGCCATGTGGAACTGTGAGTCCATTAAACTTCTTTCCTTTACAAATTACCCAGTCTTGGATATGCCTTGATTAGCAGCCTCAGAACAGACTAATACCCTAGTCATCAAATCTTTGCCAAGCTGATCTGCCCGACTCCAACCACCATGCTTCAAATCCTCAGAGACTTTCCTGGTGCTCTTCATATAATGACAAAAATCTCTTTAATAAGCCCTGCCTGGTCCCACCCTGGGCTTCCTCCCATAACACAGGCTTCTTTGTGCTCCACGAGGAAAAACCCTTTCAGAGTCACTCATACCTCCCCAAACACTCAACACTTTTCTGTCACAGAACACGTGTGCACACATGCATGCTGTCTGCTCTCCCTAGAATGTTCTTCCTAGCACCCTCCCCTCCTCACGCCCAATTAACTCCTATGCCTGGTCAGATTCCAGCTCCAAGTCACGTTCCTGGGAGATGCATGCTCCCCTCCAGGCCTGGACTGGTAGTTGCGGGGCCTGCACTGGGGAATTGCGTCTACTGAACAATCGGATTCACTCCCTGGGCTCCGGCTGTGCCTCCCAGGCACATTGGGCCCAGATTGAGAAAGTCAGCAGGAAGGACTGACAAACAAGCTTCATTTTCACATCATTCAATGTAACTCTTATATTTCAGTAGATCACATGGTAAGGTACTTTCTTTTGACGGGGAAAAACTGATTTTTTTAAAAAAGGCAACAATGACAACTCAGTGGAGAAAGAAAATTTAACTTGCTCCTATTGTAAAAGTCACCACAGGTCATTTTAAGAAAATGTAGTTTTCTTGGTGGTCTTTTAAAAAAATGTATTATATCCAGAACCAACCCAAGTTTTTAAAACAGCCCTTGCTGAATAGCTAAACCTTGCCCCCAGGTACACAAAGGAGGCCGGAGTGAGCCCAGCTCTGGCAGGACTGTGGATGACAGGAGCCGCCCACCTCGTGGGACTTGAGACTTACTTCCTCCCTCGGACATCCCCAGGGACTGGCTGGAGGCTGGATGACTGACTGGTCCCCTCAGAATAGCAGCGGCTGGGGGTAAGATCCTAGAACTGCCCATGGGACTGGGCAGGAGCTTACAACCCTTGCCACCTGCCAACACTCCGGGCAGAACGGGGCCAGGGGCCTCCTGAGTGGGGCTGCGTGATGATAAGTGACCAGCAGAGGGCAGAGGCCCTAGGCTCAATAGCCTCATTAAAAATACAGGACAGGGAAGGGGAAAGAAACTCATTCATTAATTCTAGCCATATTTATTAAGCTTTCATGATGTGCCAGGCACTGAGCTAGATGCCGGGAGAGACTGTTTTCATTCCAGCGTCACGACATGAAACAGAAAGCTTTCTGTTTTCATTAAAACATGACGGTTTCATTAAAACATATTCTGGTGGTGTCGACAGGGATATGCACACACACACACCACACACACATATGTACATGTATATCATTATATACATTTGTTTTAAGTGTAATATAAGCAACGTTTAATTGTACATAAATAACATATGTCCAGATGGTGATAAGCACACTCAGAATCAAATCAAGCAGGACTAGGAGAGGTCCAGGCTGGCAGGGGCCAGCGCTTTAGCCTCCGAGGCCAGGGAGGGCGGTGTGGGGCGGACACACACGTGATGAGAAAGGCGCCGCAGGCTGGGATCTGAGGGAGGCTGTTTCAAGCAGGAGAAAGAGCCAGGGCAGAGGTCTTCCCTCCTTCCTTCCTCCCTCCACCTCCCTCATGATTCCACAAGAGAACTTTTGTTCATTCTAAAAATACTGAGCACCTGTTCTCTGGGCCCAGGGAGGTTAACCCAGCCCTGCCTTTGGGGGACTCATCATGCATGGAGAATCAGACAGTGGGTAAAAAAATAAGATCTGCTAACATAAAAAAGAACAAAATCATATCCTTTGCAGCAACATGGATGCAGCTGGAGGCCACTATCCTGAGCGAATTAACGCAGAAATAGAAAACCAAATACTGCCTATTCTCACTCATGAGTGGGAGCTAAATCTTGAGTACACACAAACATACAGAACAACAGACACAGGGGACTCCGAAAGAGAAAGGGAGGGAGGGAAGGAGGGGGACAAGGGCTGAAAAACGTGCTATCAGGCCCTATGTTTACTATCTGGGTGACAGAATCAACAGAAGCCCCAGCCTCAGCACCAGGCAATGTGCCCTGGTAACAAATCTGCACATGTACCCCCAGAACCTAAAATAAAAACTGAAATTAAAAAAAAAAAAAAGAGAGATCTTCTAAAAACACTGGCCAACAAATGAGTAGTGATGAGGTAGGGATGTGACACAAAGGGAAGGTGCAGGGTGCAGGAGCAGCGACAGAGAACCGCTAGGCTGGTGCAGGGAGGGCCCCCAGGAGGTGCAGCCTGAGCCTGGAGCAGCGTGGGGACACCAGGGCAAATGTGTCCTGGCCCCGTATGCTGGAGGTGCTCTGGCCACAGGCAGCACAGGACCACCAGCTTCTGTCTCATACCGCCAAAGTGTACATTTGCCCATTCAACGCATACTTGCTACAGGCTGCTAAGCACCAGGCCAGCGCTAGACCCTAGAGTTCCAGCTGGGAGCAAAAACAAACTCAGTTCCCGCCCTCTGTTGGAGTTTACAATTCAGTGGTGGGGGAGGGGAATAAGTGAGGACAAGGCCTAGGGAAATGGAAGATAGTGTTGAAACTGAACAACCAATGCCATAGTCACTGTTTATTTCCTTTTGTATCTTTTTATATCTGCTGTTTATATCACAGCAAATAGAAGTTAATTCAAAACTGTTTTTCACTTCGAAATGAAATGCATACACACACGTTTCCCTAGATATACAGCAAACATCACTCCCTTTTTACTATAACCTTGCTGGTGATGACTTGATTTGCGGTTGCCTTCTCCATCGCCATGAGCTCTGTGAGGGAGGCTTCTGCCCATCAGCGTGCTGCAACCTCTAGCTCTGTGTTGCACACTGCAGGCATGTGATGGCCTTTGACTTCATAATGGAGCCTTTTCCTCCCCACTATACCAGAAGCCCTCCATTGCATCCATAACCTTTAGCAGTTGCTCCGTATGTATTGGCAAGACGGATGGATGCAGGCAGGAGTTGCTCTGGAACTTTCCAGGTCTGCTGCTGCCCTTGAGAAGACGCTGCTTAAGCCCTGAACCCTCTGCTCCACCTCCTTCCTCAAACACAGCCAGGAATGCTCTCTAGAAAGTTTACCAAACAACGCCAAGCAGGACCGTATACCTGCCTAAGTGCTATTTTCACAGGATATCCAAACTGTGACCATGGGAGGCGTGGCAGAAGGCTTTCTATCCCCACCTCCCTTTTCACTTAGAATCCAATACTTTTAGACAAGTAAAGAGACTGCGTCACCAGCACCCGTGCATTTGCCCTGAAAACTCCGCGCGGAGGGGCTGCCTCACTCCCTCTCAGCTTCTCGCCGCTCCATCAGGCGTGCACCCAAGTTCCCCTGCACTGCCAAGAAGGATTAATTCTCCCGCTGGGATTTTATTCAGATGCATTTTCACATGCACTGTTTGCCTTCTAATTTTAGAGTCTAATTATCCTGTGAAGAGCGAGCAAATGTCTGTTCTCCTGGAGCAAGGGCACCGTTTTGTGCAGAATTACTCAAAACTTGTTGCAAAATTTAGCAAAAGGCAAAGTTGGGGTGCTCACGTGAAAACAGGCTGCTTAAAATCACAATAAAGACCAAGCGCTGTGTGTGTGTTGAATTCCCCCAACACTACTTCCTTAAGGCTAATTTAAAGCAACAAGGAAATCAGGCACAAATGTAGTTCCCACAAATGGAAAAAAAAAAAATACTACAAGTGAAGAAGTGGAATAGCACTCATTTAATGTGCGCTGTGTGCACTGATGCTGTGCAGCAGGATACCTTCTCTGATCCCCAGCTTTTTTTTTTTTGAGACGGAGTCTCGCTCTGTCGCCCGGGCTGGAGTGCAGTGGCGCGATCTCGGTTCACTGCAAGCTCCGCCTCCCGGGTTCACGCCATTCTCCTGCCTCAGCCTCCTGAATAGCTGGGACTACAGGCGCCGCCGCCACGCCCGGCTAATGTTTTGTATAATCCCCAACTTTTAAAAGAAGAATCAGTCTGGGCACGGTGGCTCACGCCTGTAATCCCAGCACTTTGGGAGGCCTAGGCGGGCGGATCACGAGGTCAGGAGATCGGGACCACCCTGGCTAACATGGTGAAGCCCCGTCTCTACTAAAAATACAAAACATTTAGCAGAGCGTGGCGGCGGGCACCTGTAGTCCCAGCTACTGGGGAAGCTGAGGCAGGAGAATGGCGTGCACCTGGGAAGTGGAGCTTGCAGTGAACCGAGATGGCACCACTGCACTCCAGCCTGGGCAACAGAGGGAGACTGTCTCAAAAACAAAAACAATAACAAAAAAAACACACAAACAAAAAAACACAAAGAAGAAGAATTAAATTCTTAAAACTATTTGATTCAGCCAGAGAGCTCTTTCTGAAGGCGAACACCCCAATGTTGGCAGGACAGCAAGTTGCTGTCATGCACCAAGGGTTTCCAACCTTCATTCCTTCTGCCCCGGGTTCCTGCTTCTAGGAATTTAGCCTAAAGAAATAATCAGAGATGTACACAAAAAGGCAGGCAGCCTTAAGTCCGTCCCAATTGCTATAGCAAGAAAGAAGCAAACAAAAGCCTCAACCCAGACTCAGTTTCCAGTGAAAGCAGAATGGGAAAGTAAACTGTGACACATTCCTATTCTGGAGCATTGGGTCCCAAGTATCGTAAGCAGTGTGGAGAAAAGTTCCTGATGTATTAATTTAACACAGGATGTAGACTGAACGATCCTTATATGGTAAAAATGTTTCTATAGGAAAAGTGCTGGAGGAACACATACAAAAGTAGCCACAGGCGTTATCTCTGGGGTGGGGGTCGGGGGAGTTTGTGACTACTTTTGATGTTCTTAATAATCTTCTATGTATTCTGAATTTTCAATAATAAATATAATTCTGTTCTAATCAGAAAAAAAGTCTAACATAAGTAAAAGTGAAGAGATATCAACCAAGCAAGTAGATAACTAATTATCCACCGAATCCCCTAAAAGTCCAGGAAACTAGAGGGAGAGTAAGCTGGGGCAGCATGCTTGTCTGTGTCTAATTCTTTTTTTTTCCTCTCTAATCCTGACCACTTCTTTCCAAATTCTAATGCTCTGCAGAAAGGCTGCCTTCTCTACATCCAGACCTTCGCAGGCCATGCCGCTGCCAAATTCAAGACAATGATCACCCACAGACCCAGGAGTTCCAACACAGATGTTGTCTGCACCCTCCCCAGGAGCTAGGACAGCCATGCGTCATCCGCTCAGGATTCCTAAGTGACAGAGACTGATTTCCATGAGAGGTTCCTTCGTGAGGGACCTTGGGAGGTTTAATTGACTTTAAACAGACTAACAGAAGAGCAATTAATAAAATGAGACTAGGGCATCGTTGCTGCATAATTTATTTGTATATACAGAACCACTGGAAACCACCAGGTCACAATTAATCTCTGCCTCAAGGCTGTGAGACATCCTTAACAGGATAATTATATATTCTACATACACAAATGTACATACACACACACATCTATAGATATGCATGGGATGGTTCATTTAATGTGTCAACTTGACTGGGCCTCAGGGTGCCCACACATTTGGTGAAACATTATTTTAGGTGCCCATGAGGGAGTTTCTGGATGAGACTGACATTTGAATCAATAGGCTGGGTAAAGCAGATGGCCTTCCCTAGCGTGAGTGGGCCTCATCCAATCCATTGAGGGACTGAATAGAGCAGGAAGACAGAATAAGAAAGAATTCTATCTGTCTTCGAGCTGAATCATCAATCTTCTGCAGACTCAGACTGAAATTTACACCATTAGCTCTCCTGTTTCTCAGGCCTTCAAACTTGCACTGTAACTACACCATTGGCTCTCCCAGGTCTTCAGCTTGCTGACTGCTGGGACTTCTTAGACTCCACAACACACAGGCCAATTCCTTCTAATACATCTAGATAGATAGACAGACAATGGATGAATGGATGAAAATGACAGAGAGACATACATACATACATACATACATACATACATACATGGATGAATGGATAGATGATCGATAAGATAATGATGGATAGATGAACAGAGAAGGATGGATGAATGGATGGATGGACTAGTAGACAGATAAATAAACTGATGAATAGATAGGCAATAGATAAATCTCTATATCCTATTGATGGTGTTCCTCTGGAGAACCCAGACAAATATAATATATATATATGCATATATTATCTCTATCTATATCTTCTCCCCATATATCTATGTATCTATTTTTATATCGATGTGAATATATATAGAGAGAAACACAGTTAAAGAAATCTGTTACAATAATGGCATAAACTTGGTTATAAGTCCTACTCTGCTGCTTCACTTTTGGTCCATTTTTATAATTTAGAAGCCAAATGCTTGATTTTTCAAAAACACATTTAAGATCTTTTTGTGATGATAATGGTATTTGTCAGTGTTCTTGGAGTTCATCACATTTGCAGCCTCCCTAATCTAAAATAGCACTGCCCTTCTCTGAGATGCAAGGTAAAATTTACAACACTCTGATCTATCTAGAAACAAGACTTAGGTTCTCCCCATGATTGCCTTCTCTACTACTGGTCTGATACATGGAAACTTAGACTTCTAAATTCTCTTGAAAACCAAAGAGCTGACAGTCACTCACATTCTCATGTCATCACAATGAGCAGGGGTGTGCAGCATCATCCTCTGCAGGCAGGGCAGGAGCACTTTAGGTTGCTACAGTCCCCACTCCTCCCCAGTGTCTCTGCACCCCAAAGTTGAGTTGAGCTGCTATTTCTCACCAAGACTGGTTGAAGACCGCCTGGCCCCACGGGCATCTGCACTCTCCAGACTTGCTCTATCCAGCTCACATCCAACCAGGTTGTTTGGGGGAATCTTTCTTCACTATCTTGTCCTCCAACCCTTCTGTGCACATGACCTAGCCCAACTAGAGAGAAAGTTCCTTGACAGTAGGATAGTAATTATAGCCAACGCAGGGATAGTTGACATGTCCTGAGTCCATGTGATGTGCTAAGCATTTCTACGCTGACTGTACTGGATCCTATCAACCATCCAAGGTTAAGAATCTTTCCCAAGATTGCTCAACTGCTGAGGGCCTGACCCAGGGTCTGAGACAAGTAGGTCTGAATCCAGATCACAGCTCATCAACCCATCTGCTATGTTCTACTGTCCTGTTGCACACCCCACAGCCTCAGCCCCAGCAGGCACAGGATGAAGAGTGCCTGTTTTTCACTATTCCATAGAGCTCTCTCTCATAATGCCAGAATTGGAACTAGGAAAGCCTCTGTTGGCCTAGGGGCATCATGGCCAAGTTTGCAAGGTTTTTTTCCTGCATGATCACGGAGCATATTGAGGAGGAAAGAGAACAGGTTTCAAAAATTTATATCCCAGCACAGTCCATTTCTTCCACGAGTCTAAGAGAAAGGAAATGAAGAGAGTAAAGTAGAAAGTCAGATAAGGGGAATTAACACCTGCTACTGCCTTCCATGCATGTGCATCCCCCTTCTCCTCTCCTCCCTCAGCAGTACCCAAGGTTGGCATCAGGATGGGAATTGAGGCTCAGAGAGAGGGATTAACTTGCACAAAGTCACACAGCTAGTAAGCTATAGAACTGGGACTCAACACCAATACTCTTTGTGCCTGCCTCCCAAGACTCCTCAAAGTCAGCTTAATGAATATTCTCTTTCAATTGGCCAGCCCAGAAGAGGCCCAAGATAGGAAGGTGGGGAGAAGATAAGAGAGTCAAGTTGGCTGGAGGTCACACCATGCTTATTCCCTCTTGGAACTTTGTGTGGTCAGTAGAGCCTTCCCCTGACTGTAACCAGACCACTGCGGTGAGGTCCTCTTGGCCAAGAGAAAAGAACAGACAGGTGTGTAAAGCTCATCCTGCAGGTGTTCCTTTCTCCAGGAGCTAATGTCAGCAAATTGGGGGGTGTGCAGGTAATTCCCCCCTCAAAAACTATGTCTTTGTTTCCTCTTCAGATGACTGTCCCTCCAGCTACCTGTCCTTACACCACTGTCCTTCCAGCTGCCTGGACTTCTACCCACTCATCCATCCATCCACCCACCCACTCACATATCTACCTAGCCATCATCAACCCATCCATCCATCTATCCATCCATCCATCCATCTATCCATCTCCATTCATCCATCTGTCCATTTACCTACCCATCCATCCACCCACCTATCCACTGGTATAGCTACCTAGCCATCATTCATCAATCCATTCACCCACCCATCCACCCATTCTCCAATCCATCCACCTATCCATCTATCAGTCTCCATCCATCCATCCATCCATTCATCCATCCACCCACCTACCCACCTATCCACTCATATATCTACCTAGCCATCATCCATCATCCATTCATCCACTCATCCACCCATCCATCCACCCAACACTTCTTGAGACCCTACTGTGTATAAGGCATAGACAAGGGATGGAGAACAAACTAGATACTGTCCCTGTCCTCCCAAGGCTATGGCTTGCCCCACCTAACATAGCTACAACTACTAAGAACTTAAGTAGCAATTAAATGACAGTGTTTCTGAGTACAACAAAAGCACTTTCAACATGCTAAGACAGCTTATACCAGCGAACCCCACCTGGTTGGTGGGAGGAGGGGTAGTGGTGCAGGTGTCAAGGAACCCAGGCAGCATTTAATAGCCCCAGTGGATGCACTGGGGCTAAGACCTTGGGGCCAGAAGCAAAACAGCCTGAATTCAGACCCTGGCCATGTAGTTTTCTGTTCCCACACTTCCCTGGGCCTTAGTTTCCTCATGCTCCAAATGGGGATAATAATAATGGAAATCTCTTGGAACTCTCATGAGGCTTCAGGAAGATAAAGTATGTAAAGAACTATGTGCTTGGCAGATAACAGCAGTCCCCCAAGAAAAATGGTAGCCACCCTCATAGAACCACCACTGACCCTGTCTTCTAGCAACTTCTCAACAAGCCAAAAGAATGCACCCACATCAACCACAATAGGGAATAAAGTTTTGCCAAAAGAATGACTCCTCCCTCCCCGTAGTTTGTTGGTATTTTTTTTAATGTTTTCTTTCTTTATTCTAGTACATTGGTTGATTAAGGATCATTTCAAATTTGTTCACGTTGGGCATGTTTGGGTTGCGGATAGGGACAGGAATCAATGACAGGGTCATCCTTTGTAAGGAGTGAATTCCCAGGAGAAATGCACCCATCATAGATAATGAATTTCTATGGAGCATTTAATGTGTGGCGTTTTTACCGGCAGTGAACTTGGAATTCATGTGAGCTAAGATGTTTTGGCCTGGCCAACTATGTAATCCCAAGAAAGGACAAACAGCAAGCATGGCTAGATTTAAAACACAGGTCACTAGAGGACACACTTACAGACCAGGCCACCCGCCCACACTGTGATGTCTTTAACCTACAGCAGAAGGGCCAGACCACAGGGCAACAGGGAAAAGGCATCTGCCAGAGACATCGCTCTAGCAGAGCTGGTCAGGAGCTGTGGGAGAACCCCGAGGACTCAGAGGCTCCAGCTCCAGCAGCCCTGAGTCCCGCTTCTGAACACAGAACAGACCCCATACAGGAAACAAAGGTGCTGCTCACCTTCAGACCCCGTACAGGAAACAAAGCCACACACCTGCAGAGGTGTGGCAAGCTGGGGCAGACAGCCCCACGGGGAGCCTGAGGAGTGGGTTGCTTTGGAAGCATGGCAATTTCCTTGCCTAGATCATTCTAAAATTCTCCTGGTCAGCTTGGATCAGAGCCTGTGTTGGTGAGATAACAGCCTGTACCCATCAAGGGCTTTCAACAGGGCCCTTGGCAAGCAAAGTCTGCTTATGATGTTACTGAATGTAGAAATACCTACACTGTAACATATTAACAGAATAAATAATAGCGAACTCTCATGTAGCAACTATCTTCTAGACACTTTCTGTTTATCATCTTTGCTCTGTATTTTTCATCACTGTATTAATAATCATTGCTAATAGCACAGAAAACAGCCATCATTTATCAAACATCGGTGAAGTATCTGAATCTTGCCAGGGCCTTCATACACATCTCCATTTCTCTTTACAACAACCTTGCAAGGTAAATATCCTGATATCCATTTGAGAACTGAGGAAACTTAGGCCCTGAAAGGTCATACAACTTTGTCCAGAGCCTCACAGCCAATAAGCAGAGCCCAGTTCCAGACCAGGTCTTCCTGGCCATCTCCCGCACCCTGCCCCCCATGCCGCCTATCGGTGGGCTGACCAGGAGTGTGAGCTCAGGTGGCAACATGCTCTGTTCAAATCCAGACTATGTCCCTCACCCACCAGGACTTGAGAGAGTTCTAAGTTTCTTCACCTGTAAAATGGGGATAATAGCACCTGGCTCCTCAGGTGGTTATGAATATTGAATGAGCTAAACCCTGCTAAGCTCATAGTAGGCCCTCATTAAATCAAAGTGCTATCAAAGTCTGCTATCTGCAGACCTGATCCATGCCCCTGCTAAACTGCCCAAAGACTCAAGAACTGGCTTATGACCATTGGCCACACCCAGAGACTAAAAGAAGCAAGAGAAATGACCAGAGATATTTCCAAGCAGTGACTTCTTGGAACATGTCTTTTTAAAAATAAATAAAAGTGATGAACATATAGACAAGTAATTTTTCACCAGCAGATTGGCACAAGGAAGAAAGATGGGCAAGATCCAGCATTAGCTAACGTGAAGGAGCAGCAGCTTCTAACATTTTCTGTAGAAACATACATTGATCAAAGTCTCTTAGGAGGACCTCATGGCCACTCTGGACAAACATGAAAAATACAGAAATACTTCACAGCAAGGACACTCATCACTGAGCAGCTTAAAACAGTCCCCATCTGCATGCAGCCCAGTGAGCTGCCCAGAGAGGCCAGTGCACACTGAGCACCCTGCAGTCATTAATCAGGATCATATGAAGCTCTGTGCAGTCCCTGTCCCAGCAGAAAAGTGGGGGCACACCCCATGCAGACATTATGACTCCCCTCTTATGCACCATACAAATATTTGAAAGTGACAGCAAATGTACTGCTCAAAATCCTTTATCTCTGCAGCATGGGATTAAGACATCTTAACTTTTTTCTTCATGCTTGTGTATGTTTACCAAATAGTTCACATAAAAGAGTAAGTTCGATTTTTATATTTACAGATGCTCTGAATCAGCAAAAACATAATAAAGAGCAAGGAGCAGGCCAGGTGCAATGACACATGCCTGTAATCCCAGCACTTCGGGAGGCTGAGGCAGATGGATCATCTGAGGTCAGGAGTTCGCGACCAGTCTGATTAACATGGTGAAACCCCGTCTCTACTAAAAACAAAAAACTAGTCAATCGTGGTGCCGCATGCCTGTAATCCCAACTGCTTGGGAGGCTGAGACAGAAGAATCGCTTGTACCTGGGAGGCAGAGTTTAGACTGGGAACATTTTCTGGGAAAATGCTCAATTCTGTTGCTGCGGTGTGAGAGCAACCACAGGCTCCTTCATCCAGAAAGGAGAGGCAGGCTAGGGTGAGGGCTTGTGCCTCCTTGTCCCAGCGGCTGTGATTAGATGACCATCACCATTCACGGCCAACACTCCTAACCTGTTACTCTGTGGTGGGCACCACATTAAGTTTTACCTGCATTTTCTCATGGAATCTTCACTGCAATGCAACCAGGTGAATACCACTAGTGCACCCATTTTATGAAGGAGGGAACTGAGTTGGAGAGGTGATGTAACCAACCTAAATGGAGAGGCTGAGATTCACACCCAGCTCAGCCTGATTTCAGAGGCTGCACCTGCAACCACAACATTTCGTCCCTCGTGAGAATTAAAACATTGCCTGAAATATTTCTGGCCCCGAGAGCATTAAGATACGGCTTTGCATTACAAACCCTTCCAGGGCTCATAAAGTCTGAATCCATTATATCTACCTCCCAGGCCATAAGGTGAAGACCGAAAGCTGGGCGCTGAACGGTGATGGATTAAGCAGAACATTAGTATTTAAACTGAGCAGAGGAATCATGTAAAAATTAGACATTTCCCAATAATGTTCTACAGTTGAGTGGTTTGGGAGAAAATATTCTTTGGAAAAATCAGAATGATAATGAAGTTAGGAACCTATTAGTTAATCTGTTACAAAGTCTTTGGCTTTGTAAGAACCTCCTAAATAATTAATCGTGTTATCCATTAACCTCCGCCCTATTACACCACTCAAGGAACCAGAGTCTAGAGCCACAGGAGGTAATAAATTGTGGGCATGGGGTGACTCATTATCAAAATTAAATATGTCATTAGCAGCTCCTGAGAATACCTTTTCCATGACTTACAGAGCCCTCTACAACACAAAAGCCCAGGCCATATTAAAGTGTCCAGGCAAGTGAGCTTCTATTTTTTTATTTCTTCTAAAAAAACAAACAAACAAAAACACGGGATACACATGCAGAACGTGCAGGTTTGTTATACAGGTATACATGTGTCATGGTGGTTTGCTGAACCTACTGACCTGTCCTCTAAGTTCCCTCCCCTCACCCCCCACCCCTCAACAGGCCCTGGTGTGGGTTTCTCCCCTCGCTGTGTCCATGTGTTCTCAATGTTCAACTCCCACTTATAAGTGAGAACATGTGGTATTTGGTGGTCTGTTCCTGTGTTAGTTTGCTGAGGATGATGGCTTCCAGCTTCATCCATGTCCCTGCAAATGACACGATCTCATTCCCTTTTATGGCTGCATAGTATTCCACGGTGTATATGTGCCACCTTTCCTTTATCCAATCTATCATTGATGGGCATTTGGGTTGTTTCCATGTCTTTGCTATTGTAAACAGTGCTGCAATAAACGTACATGTGCACGAGTCTTTATAGTAGAATGATTTATATTTCAAAACCCTACTTTCACGAAAAAAAGCCTAATCTCTAGCACGCTCTATGTCACTGGGAGTGTGACAGGACCCCCCAGAAGCAGAGGCTATGGGTAAATTTCTCCTCTCGTCTCCCCATCAGCTCCCACAATCCTCCCCTTCCTGCCCCCAATGCACTCCAGGATGAAGGTGGGGGACAGAGTGCAAAAGCAAGAGCACTGCAGGTCAGTGTTTCCCAGTCCCTGGGTGACCGCCCGCCCGGGGAAGTACTGGGATACTCCACTTTGAAGCAGCTTCGAGAAATTTTGGTTAGGCAGAATCCCCAAAGATTGATGGGGAAGATGGGTCTCCCCGGGACTGGGCATGCGCTTAAAGCAGGCAAGGGAGAGTGATGTGAGGGGAAGTAGGGGGGCATTTGGATTCCAGCCTGGGCACTTTCATGAGCCCTGTGATCTGGGCAAAGCCACTTCCTTCCTCTAAGCCCCTGTAATAATCAGAAATGGCAGAACCCCAATCAAAGCCGCTGAAGCCTGAAAGGGAGGAAGTGTTTAATTGAGAAGCCTGGGGGTGCATCAGCTTCACACACGCTGGATCCAGGGATGCAGATAATGCCACAGGGAAATCAATCCTCAAAATGTCTTTGCTCAGCTTTCCTTTGGGCTGGTTCCATTCTCAGGCAGGCTCCACCTGGGCTGGGGAAAATGGCCACCAGCACTCCAAGCCCATATCCGACCAGCTCTGTGACTTCTTGTGGAGGGAAAACAACTCATTCCAAAAGCTCCAACTGAAGTCCTCAAACAGATCCTCATTTGTGAAGCCTGAGTCATGAGCCCACTTAAGAACCAATTTCCACGGGCAGAGACCGTGGAGGATGATGGTCAATTCCACGTGGATACAGATGGAGGAGGTGCGCCTTCTCCCAGCAGACGCAAAGGGCCTGAGGAACAGGAGTGGGCTACAAGGACCTCCCCTAGGTTTGCTGTTCAACCCCAGCACATCTCAGGATGTGACCATCTCGGGAACCCAGATTGGTGGTAGAACAGAGTCAGCACTGCCCACGGCTCATCATAGCCTATGAAGCCCATGTGGTAGCATTAGATGAGAGGCCACCAGCCACAGCCCAGATGATACAGTCCCCGCACATCCCGTACACCGCAGGGTGAGGACGATGGGGAAGCAGGTTCAGAAGCAGGGACACTCCAGGTCAGTGTTTGCTCAGGCCCTGGCAACCTCCCTCCTGGGAAAGGACAGAGGCTACCACAGGCCGGGACCAGATGCCACTCCACAGGGGCTTCTGGGAACACAGACCTCAGCTCTGAGGACCACAGACATTCCCGTTCATACAGCCGGAGCCCCAGGCCTCAGCCCAATCATCCATACCAGCCTGGGGTGACGTTTCCCAAGTCCCTTCAAAAATGAGGACGACACAGTGAGGCATTTTGGGGGCTGGCTCTGTGTCCTCGAAAAGACTGTCCTCTGTTGGAGTATAAGGCCTTCCTGACTCTTTGGATTTGAAATTCCATTTCTTTTAGGAAATACTGGTGATAACAGTGTTATTATTATCCTATTGCAAAACCAAGGATGTTGGGGTTTTTCTTCATTGTTGTTTTTAAACATCGCTAGTTGACCAAAATATAAAAGTTGGCAACTCCTGCCCACCCCTTCTGCCTGTCAAGCCCCCTATAAACTGCACCAAGACAAAGTCCTACCTCCCTCCATAACTACCCAAACACTGTCACCGCAAACAAACCTCCCTCCCGTGTCCCTGCAGAAAGGCAGGCACTAAGTGTCTGCTGTTGCCAGGGCCTAGGGGACAGAAGAGTGGGGCATCTGAGCAGCAGCATCCCCCAGAAGCTCATTAAAAATGCACAGTCTCAGGCCCTACTCAATGGATCAGAATCCACATTTTAACCAGATTCCCAGTGACGTGTATGCACACAGAAGTTTCAGAGGCGCCGGACCAGACTTTATCCAAGGACCTCGTCTTGATCATTATGGCAACCGAGGGCCCCTAAGATGGGCATCTGCCCTTGACTTTTAGCCCCTGGGCATTCTTCCCTGAGTATGGCTTCTCTCCCAGTATGGGAGGTCTACACCTCTTTCAGCCCTGCTAAACCCACACTTTGACTTCCATTCCATGATGACAGCTAACGGTCATGAAGCTGCTTTCACATGCCAGCATCCCTGGTGGCGGTCACTTCAACTCCAGAAGCCCAACAGACCCATCCCTTCTTCATGAATGTTTTACCAGATCCCTCCAACCACCCCTGTCTACCCTGCGTATGTAACTTTCCTCCTCGAATCCCCTAGAACACCGAGAACCCTAGAGCTTCTTTGATAAGCCTAAGGACCCTCTGCCCCTGAGTCAACATTTCTCATGCCTCCCTCCCCATTTCGACAGTACGAGAGGGTGGCCGGGACTGGACCCCGCCTCTGTGCAAGGACCCCCACCCCAGGGGCACTTCCTCTAGATGGTGCTGCGTAACCGCCCACCCCAGGGGCACTTCCTCTAGATGGTGCTGGGTAACCACCCACCCCAGGGGCACTTCCTCTAGATGGTGCTGGGTAACTGCACCACCCGGTGTCTCCCCAACTTCACTCTCACATCACCACTCTCACCACTCTTATGGATGTTGCTCTAATAGAACCACTTGGTCTAAAATGAATATAAAGTTTTCTTAAGAAAGTTTAAAATGAAAACTTGACATCTACTTTAATGGAAATGCAATATTTTTCTAATGAAAAATTGAACAGGCTGGACATGGTGGCTCAAGCCTGTAATCCCAGCACTTTGGGAGGCCTAGGTGGGCAGATCACCCTAGGTTAGGAGTTTAAGACCAGCCTAGCCAACATGGTAAAACCCCATCTCTACTAAAAATACAAAAATTAGCCAGGTGTGGTGGTGGGCACCTGTCATCCGAGGCAGGAGAATCGCTTGAACCTGGGAGGCAGAGATTGCAGTGAGCCAAGACCACACTCCAGCCTGAGCAACAGAGTGAGACTCTGTTGAAGAAAAAAGAAAAATTAAACAGACATATATCTGACATGAACGTTCTTTATAAAATTAATAGTTCATTTACTGCCTAAAATCATCTCACACACTGCCAGGAAATCAGTGTCATGACTGACACTAATGAGTTGACTGGAGAGTGGCGACCACCAGGACACACTCACCCGCGGGCTGGGCTTTAGGACCTGGCCCTGTATTCATGCATTCTGCAGGAGTGTTTCTTCTTTCCTTTGGCTGCATGGAACCCCCGGTCTACAGCCACACCCGCGGGTGTCACTTAATGCCATCATGGGGAGTTGGGTGCTTCCTTCTAGTGACTTGCCACCAGTCACAGTGGGAAGACAGAAGGCCACAGTGGTGGTCTTGACAAGCAGGACACTCATTCAGTGCCACCCACTGCAATTGTTGAGGACAATTGTGAGATTAAGAGAATTCTATTTCATGAGCACTAAGCTCCAATTCCAGAGAGGCAACCATTGTTTATCCTGCTCCATTGTCGGACAAGGAGCAGAAGATGGAAGCCTCCAGGTCTTCTGGGGACAGGCATGGAGCTCACATCCTGGAGGGGCAGGATGATCATGTGAAGAGAACAAGGAAGAAGGCGACCACTCACAGCCACAGAGAGAGTCCTGGGACAGATCCCGCCCTTACGGCCCTCAGAAGGAGATAACCCTGCTGACACCTTGATTTCAGACCTCCAGCCTCCAACACTGTGAGAGAGTAGGTTTCCACTGTGGAATTCCCCAGTCTGCAGCACGTGCTAGGGCAGCCACAGGAGAGGGGCTCAGCCAGAACAGGGGAGGGAGAAGGGGAAGGCTGGGCCTTCTCAGGCAGCCAGGGCCTTCCTGGGAAGAAGGGAGATGGGGCAAAGGCTTGAGCCTCCACAGGCACCAGAGAAGCAGAGGCCTGGGGGCCAGGAGGAGGCTGCCCCTGCCACCAGAGCATGGTGGGGGCACGACATAGAGAAAAGGAACCAGGTGGGCAAAGGCTGCCCCCGAGCCAGCATCTACGCATGTCGCCCATGCCACCTCAGGAACCAAGGGGCCTGGCACCTCATTATTTAAAAGTTAAGTCTCACCTGGTTGTTGTGAATCTATAGATGTGATAAAATTTCATACAATTGGCCGGGCGCGGTGGCTCAAAGCTGTAATCCCAGCACTTTGGGAGGCCGAGACGGGCAGATCACGAGGTCAGGAGATCGAGACTATCCTGGCTAATACGGTGAAACCCCGTCTCTAATAGAAAATACAAAAAACTAGCTGGGCGACGAGGTGGGCGCCTGTAGTCCCAGCTACTCGGGAGGCTGAGGCAGGAGAATGGCGTGAACCCGGGAGGCGGAGCTTGCAGTGAGCTGAGATCCGGCCACTGCACTCCAGCCTGGGCGACAGAGCAAGACTCCATCTCAAAAAAAAAAAAAATTCATACAATTATTCACTGAAAAAAACAGCAAAAGTGCTTGTAAAACCTGGTGGAATTCGCTAAGGCCTCTGGTTTAGGTAACATCACAGTGCTGACGTCCACCTCCTGGTGCCAATCAGTGAACCACGGAAAGGTGGATGCTGTCATTCAGGGAAGCTCTGCAACCCCATAAGAGTCTAAAATTATTTCAAAAAAGTTTAGGCCGGGCGCGGTGGCTCACGTCTGTAATCCCAGCACTTTGGGAGGCCGAGACGGGCGGATC
>NC_045453.1:32301096-32390205 GCF_002776525.5 Piliocolobus tephrosceles | reverse complement strand
TCCTGGCTAACACAGTGAAACCCCATCTCTACTAAAAATACAAAAAAAAAATTAGCGGGGCGAGGTGGCGGGCGCCTGTAGTCCCAGCTACTCGGGAGGCTGAGGCAGGAGAATGGCGTGAACCCGGGAGGCAGAGCTTGCAGTGAGCCGAGATCGCACCACTGCACTCCAGCCTGGGCGACAGAGCGTGACTCTTTTTATTTATGGAAAAATAGTTTAGAAATTGTAAACAATTGTACCAAAAATAAAAACAGACAAAGAAACCAAAAACAAGGTCAAACCTCTGTGGCTCTTCCTGGCACAGGGCTGCGGCTTCTCAGTCCTTTTCCCAGCCTTCCAGAGTCCCGCAAATCCACCCTCCTCCGGCCCACCTAGTAGGTGCTGTGGGGAATCCTCCAGAGCGCAGGCAACAGGAGAGGTCTCGAGACCAACCAGGAGCCAGGAAAATGAACTGATCCTCTCCCCCACTTTGTGTTTCTTTGTGTTTTTGTGAATTTTGTCAAACAGAACTCAGGGAGAGAACAGGACTCGCCTCTCTCCCCGGGAGCCAGGAGCCAGAAATGCCTGCACGTGGCCCCATGCACGGCTGCACTCCGAGGGCCAAAGCCTCCATTCATGCGCAGGCTGCGGGGACAGCACAGCGCTTGCTCTCTGTGAAATGCCCAATTTCAGCTTGCAGCCATCACTAGCTTGCACAGCATCCCTGGCCTGCCTCAATGGCAACCCTTGTCCCTGAGAAGCACAAAGCCGCCTCTGCTTGGGAGCCAGGGCTGCAGCTGGGGGGCGTCTCCAACCCATGACTGGGCCCATTCTTCCCCAGCACACAGGCGACCCTGCCAGGGAACACGCATGGCTCGGAGCTCCCAAGTACTCTCTCCTGGCAAGTGAGGAGTGTAAATAAATCTTGGGAGGAGGACATGAGAAAGAAACACAGTCCCCGGAGGACAGTATTCTGGAGTGGCCACATGAGTTGAAAACTTCTATGCTGAAGCCTTAAGAGGTTGGTGAGTTTCCTGTCACTGAAGGCATTTGAGCAGGGACAAGAATTCTCCTGGGCAGGGATGGGCTAAGGAAGGGGCAGAAGGAAGCAAGCACTGCCTGGATAGGTGGATGGATGGAGAGAGAGAGAGATGATAGATACACAGATTGATAGATAATGGTAGATGATCGATTAGCAGATAGATGATAGATTATAGATATATTGAAAAATAGATGATAGATATATTAATACATAAATAAAAATAGATAAATGATAGATTGATGGCTAGATGCTAGAATATAGATACATTTATAAATAGATGATAGATACATTGAGAGATAAATGATAAATATATGGATGACAGACACATACATAGATACACAGATGCTTCCTAAGCAGGAGGGAATCACTGAGTCACAGATGCAGGTGGGCACCTGACCTAATCCGTGTTGTCCAGTCCCAGATATCTCTATCCAACCACACACCTCTCCCCATCGCCAGGCACAATTTCCACCTGGGGATCTGATAGGTCTCTCAGACAGAACCTGTCCAAAGCTGAACAGAGCATTGGTTTGCCCAGCCTCCATCCTGCTCATCTCAACGGCTCCTCCCCATTGCTGCCAGAACCTCTCCGTCCTTCCAGCTGCTCAGGCTGGAACCCTTCGAGTCATCCAGGACTCTTCTCTCTCATGCCAGCCACCTGATCCTTCTCACACCACACCTAGCTCTACCACCATCTTAAGTGGATTCTCCGAAAAGTAGAGCTGCAGGCAGGCTTCGGTGCAGGTAGCTTATCTGGGAGATGTCTCAGGAAGCAGAAGCAAGGGAGCAACGAGAGTGAGGGAGGGAGGAGGGCAAACCCACACACAGGTGCATTTCCAAGGTCACAGCTGCAGGCAGCAAGGCTGCATTCTGTGAAAGCTCCAAGAAGCACCCACCTGAAGGATGCACGGCCAGGATGTTTACTCCCATTCCGTCAGCTGAGGATTGTCCTTCAGACATTAGCTCCCCTAATGTTCTGGCTGCACTCTGATGCTTGGGAGAATATCCACAGCACCGGGCTCATGGCTGTGCTGTGCTGGAAAATGTTTGAGTGTTGTAAGAGAGCTGATATGTACATTTGCCAATTGCCATGGTGTAAATATTTCCCCCTGTGGCCAGCTTGCATCATTCATGAAAATGTAACCACCTGTTCCAGCACAGCACTCATCACCCAACATGCTGGTTGGTTGAAGCCACAGCTGAAGACCAAGGCAGAGTTGGTCCAAGGAGCTGTGATGCAGGCACCAAAAACATCTACTGTGAACAAACTGCTCCAAACCACCAGCATTTCTGACTAAATGACCTTCGAATCCTCCCTTGCCCAGCACAATCTCATCTCACACTGTAGCCATTCAAAGCTCCTTCAACGGGCAGCTCTGAAAATAAAGCCCAGGTCTTCCCCCAGGTCTTGGCACCTCCCCAGGATCCTCCCCTAGCCACCTCTTGGCATTGTGGGCATCAAAAACTTGCCCTTCTCCACCACTCACTCAGATTCCCTGGTCTCCTTGTTCCTCCCACACCCAAGTACATGCCTGCTGCAGGGCCATTGCGCCTGCTGTTTCTGCTGCCCTAGTGCTCTTCTCAAGGGTAGTCACATGACCAGCTCCCTCACTTTGCCTGGTCTCTGCACAGATGCCTTGCTCTGAGGTCCTCTCTGACCAACGATCACAGACAGTCGGGCTCTCCTCCCTGCCAGTCTCATTCCTCCAGCCTCACTTGATCATCATTCAAGGCATCTATAACCACCTAGAGTCCTATCACACATCTATTTCTATGCTGTGTGTTTCCCCTCATCCCACGAGACTACTCACTCCATGAAGGCAGAGACATCAGTCATCACCACAACCTGCCACATATAGCTATATGCAAACTCCGAAACCAGTGACAGACTTAAAACAGGTATCCAGTAAATATTTGTTGAATGGCTGGTGACCATGAATTCTGGACGGAGAGTTCAGATTGGTTTCATTTTTAAATTCCCTGCAGAGTATTGCAAATAATATGTCTGGCTCTCAACTCCTGGGTCAGATGCCCTCTACAGTTTGGTCCAGTCCTGGTACCCCAAGGTGGGTTGGCCTCTCCACAGCATAACGGAAGCACTGAGATTTCTTGCAGCACAGGAATCTCCACACCCCTCACCGTAAACCCTGAGGTATGCGGTCACAGATATAAGCAGTGAACCCTCCAAGTGCCTCCCAGATCCAGAACCAGCCAGAAACGAACAGAGAAGTCTCATCTCAAAGTCACCCCCTGCCCAGGAGCTCTCAGCCAAGATCCTTAGCGTAACAAGGGTGAGAAACAGCCCTGGGCTGTCACGCAAGACAGAGACGGTGCATGCAGAGGAAAAGCCTGCGTGCATCCATGGTGAGGATGTGCCCACTCTGACATTGGGGTGAGAGGAGGGAAACTGGGCTCAGAGGGGGAAAGCTGGGCTCAAATGGGCAACGGGAGTTGGGCAAGTTCCTAAGCAAGAGAAGAAGCCAAAGGCGGCCAGGGAGACATCAGCGCGTTCCTCCCGCACAGCCATGACATCCTACAAATGATCTCTCTTAATTTTAACATCAGCTTTGGGAGAGGGCCATGAATAGATTTCTAAATATATTCCAGAGCAGAATTAAGTGGGATCTTCCAGTTTCTGAAAGTGACTCGTGGAGAGTGCATCAGATGGGATGAGAACATGACATCAGCCACAAAGGCAGCCATATTGGGCAGCTACCTGCCAGGCAAGCCCTGTGCCCGCAGAGACCATTCTCAATCACTCCTCCCAACCAAACCAGCTCCACGTACCTTCTCTAACAGGAATGGGGCCTGCCTCAGGGTCAACTGAGGCCTCTAGCTATCAGATTCCAGAGGTCTCTGCAGACCCTGGCTCTAGGCAGAATTTACAAAGAAAACAAATGAGAATCTATTCCATGACTCAAGATGCCCTGCAAGCAGATGATGAATGTAAAAAGAATTTCTGGATTGAAGGACATTCTACAGAACATCCTACAGGTGCTCCTCAAAACCGCTAAGGTCACCAAGAACAAGCAAAGTCAGAAAAGGTGTCACAGCAAGAGAACCCGAAGGTACATGATGGCCAGATGTCATGTGGGATCTGGATGGGATCCTGGGATGAAAAAAGGGCATTAGAAAAATACCAAGGATATTGGAATAAAGTATGAACTTGAGTTAATAATAGTGTTTCAAGAGTGGTTCATTAGTGATACAAATCTACTATAAGAATGAAAGGGAACCAGGGTGTGGGGCTTACGTAAAGTCTTTGTACTAGCTTCACAATTTTTCTATAAAATTTAAATTACTCTAACATTAAAAGTTTTTTTAAAAATTCTTCTTTCTATCAGACTGAGTTGGGGGGCAGCAGGTCAGCTCCAGCCCCCGGAACATGCTCCTTGGGTAGGTCCACAGAATGGCACTCGAGGTGCCAGAGACCACTCGGATAGGGACTGAGGCGGCTGTGCTGGACCAGCCTGCACACCCGGCTGCCAGGAGGTGTCTCCCACAGGCTACACAGGAGCAGTGTGGGAGGGAGACCAGGCCGGAGACATTTCTAGTCTCCCGAGCAGGGTGTCCTCAGATCAGCAGCATCAGCGGCACCTGAGATCTTGCTAGAAATGCATGTTCATGCTGGCTTCATGGCAGATGCGTCAAGTCAGGAACTCTGGGAAGGGACCCAGCATGCCGCATAGACAAGACCCCAGGCGAGTCTCATATACCCTAAAGCTTGAGACCCCCGCTCTAGAAGATCACCAGGAGGACAGAGACCCCAACAGGGAGCAGTCCGCCAGTGCATCAGGGCTATGGGATGCAGCCACATAGGAGTTGGTGCATGCTGTACTTGGCTTGAAAGATGACCTGGGATCAAAATATTCAGACACCCATGAGAGCACCAAAAGAGAGGCAATTTTCACCAAATTCCAGGCCCACATCAAAGAAAGCCACCCTCTAGAGACACTGCCCCAACCACTTCCCACTCTTTTTTTTTTTTTTTTTTTGAGATACAGTCTCCCTCTGTCACCCAGGCTGGAGGGCAGTGGCTGGATCTCAGCTCACTGCAAGCTCCGCCTCCTGAGATTATGCCATTCTCCTGCCTCAGCCTCCCGAGTAGCTGGGACTACAGGCGCCCGCCACCTCGCCCGGCTAGTTTTTTGTATTTTTTTAGTAGAGACAGGGTTTCACCGTGTTAGCCAGGATGGTCTCGATCTCCTGACCTCGTGATCCACCTGTCTCAGCCTCCCAAAGTGCTGGGATTACAGGCTTGAGCCACTGCGCCCGGCCCCATTTCCCACTCTTATGTCCCCACCCTCCAAATTGAGAGGCGACACACCAGCAGCTCCCATCCACTCTCCACCACTTCTCCTGCCAGCGGGTCCACTTCCCCTCTTAGGAAACCAAAACAGGACACCCCCTCTACACAATACCTAGGGGAACCAAAGCAGAAGTGGGGTGACCTTTCTGAGTCCCAGATCAGCGGGTCACCTTCTGCTCCATCAGTGTCAGCAGCTCTCCATCACTCCACATGATACAGACAAAAACCCTCAACCTGGTCTTCCCTGTCCTGCGTGGCAGACCCAAGCCACCTCCTCATTCCCACACACCAGCTGTTCAGCCCATGCTCACACAGTGCCCTTCCCACCACAGGGCCACCACATCTACTGTTCCTCTGCCAGGGACAGTGGTCACCGTCCCCACCCCACCTTTATCTGGTCCATTCCCACATATCCTTCAGATACAGTTTTAAGAGGAAAAAGCCAGGCACAGAACAGGGACTAGCGTATGTTTCCTTTCATGTTAAAAACAAAAGAAGAAGAAAAAAATGTGTAGAAATTTCCTGAAAGCATACATAAGAAACCCATCAGCAGCTATCTCGGGACAAGAGACGGGGTGCACAGCCAGAGAGACCTGGTTTTTGCTAACGAAAAAGACAGTCGATGTTTGTTGAATATATACATATAATATATACATACATACATACAATAGGCACATGACAGATCATACCATTTAACCCCCACAACAACTGCATCGTGCGGACAATACTATAATTCCCATTTTGTAGATGAGGAAACTGAGGCCAAAGAGGAGAAGCAGATAGCTGGCAGGTCGTAACGTAGGCTGGACCAAGCCTGCTCCATGTGGAGCTGGCATACCTGCCCCACCCCATCCTATCTCCAGCCGCCCTGGAATTTTTCAACATGCGCGTGTTCTACTTTTCCAGTTTTAAAAAGCCTGTTGAGGTTTTTTTCAATAATACTCCTGCCTCCCACAAAAAGCATTTATTTTCCCTTCCCTGCCTATATTTCCAAGGGGTGGGGGAGTGTTTTTGAAAGCTACACAGCATACAGGAACCATGGTTCTGAGTGTTTGCTGAAGATTTTTTTCTTTTCTTTTTTTTTTTTTTTGGTCAAAGCTGCTGTAAAATTAGAATCCTTGTAGAAGCCCTCCTCAAAATCCATTTCACAATGGGATTACATATTAGCCCAGGGGTTTTGCTCCAACAGGATAAGCCCAGACACTCTGGATAGCAGTTCACAGCTTTCAAACAGGATGTGCATCTCCTGGTGGGTGCCAGGAATCATCAGCTCTGGCCAGAGCCGGCTCCCCCAGTAGCCAAGGGCAGATGGACAGATGGGAGCTGGTGTCCAGCTCAGGTCCCGAGACGTCTCTAACCCCTGGTCTCCCTCATTCCCAGTGTGGAGCTGAAGGGTCGAGAGACACACATGGCCTCTCCGTGTGCAGCGAGGTACTGGGACAATCTCTGGGCCTCCCCAGCAAACAGGGACACCCCTTGCAGCAGTCGCACAGCAGCCTCCTCCTGAGATAGTGACCATTGCAAATCAGGAGATGGCTGCTGTGTCAGCAGGGCCAGCACTTTCTACTCTGCTAACTGACATGAACAGAGCATTTACCAGAAGGTAAATTACAGCTATATTACTGTAATGTCAAAATCCTGCAAAGATCACGTGCCTTATCTGGAACTCATACCCACCCCAGGAGTAGGAACTAGCATTGTCCCCAGTTTATAGAGGAAGATCCCAAAGCATGGCCTGATGAAGGGACTGACAGAGGTTGGCCAAGCACAGTCAGTAGGGCTGAGGATGAAGCCCGACCCAAAGGCCAGCTTTCAGGCACCCGGGCGCAATGGCTCCAGCTCCCTGCAGGAGGGATGCACCATGGCCCTGACCCTGAGTCCCTTTCAGCCTTTCAAAAAAAATGAGGGGAAGTTATCACAAAAAAATCAGGGGACATATGCACACGTGCACACCTGCACAAACACTTGTACAGGCACATACACACACATACACACATGTACAAACACACATGCATACACACGCAATGACTCATTCTCCCAATGACTTTCGACAAAAATAAGCAGAAAAAGCTATAGTGAAGGTTATCGCCTAAAAGACAGATGGCAAAGTTGACCTTAAAAGATCTGCTTGTGAGTCTCAGAGGCTGTGCCTTCTCCCAGGAGCTGCCTCTTCTCTCTGGGAAGAAAGGAGGGGAGTGGGTAGGGAAGAGGTAAGACAAATTAAGTGCCATGTGATTCTGCAAAGGTGACCTCTCTTCCTTTGTCCTCTGCAACCCCAAACTCTTTTCCAGCTTGGCACACAGTATGTGGCGGATGTGGCTCACTGTGCCCCCCACACCTCCCCAGGGGCCGGTGGCCTGTGCTCCCTGTCACCTGTGTACAGCTCCTGCAGGGAAGGCCACTGAGGCAGGCAGGAAGGCTAGACTGCCACTGCCAGCCAGTACCTACCTGGGAAAGGCCACCGTGGAAAACCTACAAAGGGTTCTGGGCTACCCATGAGGGCAAGAAAGACAGGAAGGAGGCAAAGATCTTATCATGCACCAGAAATATGCCTGAACCCCAGAAGAAAGAGAGAAACGGGGCATGTTATGTGTGCCAAGACCATGCTCCCAGCTCTGACACCATGGACAGTTCCCAAGATGTGCCAGGCTGACATGGGCTGCCCAGCATGGCCCCACCTAATCCCTGTGTGGGGTCTGACTCATAGGTCCTTCCACACGGCAACAGCAGGAGTCTGGGCAAGCCCCAACTCTGCCACCTGCTCCCTGGGGAACCCGGCTACATCACAGTCTGTGTGCACCGGGTGCTCACCTACAAATAACCGACCTGCACAGGGGTCTGTAAGGATGAGGAGGAAGCAGGCGTGGGAGCCCACAGACCCTGAGAGCACCCTCCCAAATTCTACACAGCAAGCACCTCCGCAGAGGCGAGGACCTGGAGGCCTGGAGCGTCTTATGCTGCCAGAAAGCAAGAAAGAGCTCAGACAATGATGGGAGCACTCCACTGGCACAGATGCCGACTCGAAGGAGCTCCCAGTGGCCATGTCTGGGACAGTTCCAGCAACAAGAAGATGACAGCAGTGGACTCTACTCCACAGGATCAACATACATGCAGGCGTCCACACTAGCGTAAGTAAACAGGTGAATAAAGACGGGAGCGGGGGGGAAGCTTTCCTTTATTAGTGAGTAGTGGAACTCACTAATACATTTAAGAGAAATGACGGAAAGACAGCCACCCCTGAACACACACCATGGTGACAACTGGCAGGTGAGGATTCCCAGGGCGGGAAAATGTATGATGAGAAACAATGTCTGACAGTCTCAAGGTCGTTTCCCACAAAATGCTGACGAATTACAAAGAGGAAGAAAGTGTTAACTTTAGAGCAGACACACCTGGCTGAGCAACCAGTCAACATCACCAGGATCGGTACAACTGACCTAGGGGTCTCCAGCGACATCACTTATGGGGGATTTGTGCCAATAACGCATAAACTGGATTTAATAAGAAGGAAACATCAGACAGCCCCTCATTTAGGGACAGTCTACAAAATAACTGAAAGTCCTCTTCTAAAGCATCAGGCTATGAAGACACTAAGGAACTGTCCCACATTGGCGGACGTTAAGGAGACGTGCTGGCCGGATGCCACGTGGGATGCAGGGGGATCACAGGATAGAAAAGCATGTTAGCAGAAAAATGGACTCAATTCAGATAAGGTCAGTAGATGAGTTAATTGTATTGTACCAAAGCTAATTTCTTGGTTTTGATGACTTACTGTACTTAAGTGGGATGTTATTTGGGGAATATAGGTGAAAGGTATGCAGGAGTTATTTTTTACTATTTTGTGATATTTTTAGATGTCTAAAATATTTCAAAGTGAAAAGTTTAAAAATGTTCTAAAGGAGATTAGAAATACACATAAAAAGGAGTGAATATGGGGCCAGCTTGAGAGTCACACTAGGAAAGCCACCAGGTAATCATGGAAACACTCTGGGGTTAGGGTGAGTGTGAGGAGCCAGGGAGGGCCTCGGAGGGGTACCCCTCCAGGTCCTGTGCGCCCACAGGGAGGGTGACAACAGTCACAAGGGCCCTGACACTTTCACAGCTGGTACAGCCTCCAGGCCACTCCTCCTGTGACCTCAGGACAATGCCATGACCAGCCCATTTCACAGCTCAGGAAACCGAGGCAGCACAGAGCAGAAGCATCAGAGTCTGGCCGCACAGCTTTGCATCTCAGCTCCGTCAGGGTAGCCAGGTGACCAGGATGATCCCTCCACCTCTCTGAACCTGAGGCTTTCCCCTGTAATATGGAAGCAGTAAACCTCCCTCCCTGTATTAGTTTTCCATTGCTGCATAACACAAAACCATAAGCTTACGGGCTTAAAATAACACCCACTTATTAGCTCATAGTTCCATAAGTTAGAAGTCAGGACATGGCAGGAATGGGTCCTCTGCTTGGGGTCTCAAAGGCTGAAATCGGTGTGTCAGCCCAGGTGCCTTCTCATCTGCTCAGGGTCCGAAAGGCTGAAATCGGTGTGTCAGTGGGGTACCTCCTCATCTTCCCTCAAGGGGAGACTCTACTCCCATGCTCACCCAGGCTGTTGGCAAGAGTCAGAACCCTGCAGCTATGGGACTGAGATCCCTATCTCTCTGTTGACCGCCAGCAGGGGCCACTCTCAGCTCCTAGAGGTCACTCACATTCCCTGCCACATAGTCCCCTCCATCTTCAAACCAGCACCCCCCGCTTCCGTCTTGTGCTTCCAGTCTCAATCTCCAGGAAGAACTTTGTCCACTTTAAGGCTCCCTTGATTAGGGCAGGCCCGCCAAGGCTCATACTTTCTTAAGTCACCTGTGCCTGTAACACAGCCTAGGCATGGGGGCGAAACCGGTCACAGTCGCTGGTCCTGGCCAAACTCAGGGGAGGGGCTACACAGGATATGGGTCATGGAGGGTCTTCATTTGCTCACAGTAGGAGAAGCACACAGGAGGTAGTGAGCATCCACCCCTGCCAGCAGCCCTGCTCCATTGTGCCAGGAAAAGAAACTTTGTCCAAGGAATCCACATCCAACTCCCATTTTCCAGCTTCTTACGTATAAGGAAGAAAACACAGTCCATCCTAGGCACCCTAGGCAATGTCTCTGAGTATCCTGCACTACCCCAGACTCTCTCCAAACAGGTCCAGGCTCTCAGCCCTGCTCAGGTTGAGACAGCAACTCTCACACAGGCTTCAGGGCTCCTGCATGAGGGTCCTGGGCAGAGCATTTGGCTGCACCATGGGGTGCCCAGACACCACATAGGTGCCTCATGGCACATGCCCTCCCCTTCCCTCTCCGGCCCTTCCCTTCCAAGCTGAGATTGAGCCTCTTCTCCTGCACAGATCCTACTCCGGACAATGTAGGCCCAGCCCCTTTTCTGAATGAGCTCTGCAAACCCCAGCCCAGGTCCCATCATGTGTCGCTGCCACACCCTCTTTCCTGGTCTCACTCTGCTGCCTTCCTGGGACCCATTTCTGCCTGGGATGGCCAGCCAGAGTGATGGCTTGGAAATGTGCCTGATCACACTGTCTCTCTGTCTCTGTCACACACACTCACACCTGTCTCTGCAGACATCCCATGGTTCCTCATGGCAGATAAGCTCCTCCCCAGTCCAGGGGTCCCCAACCGGCTGGCTCCCAGCTCCCCTGCATCCCCATCCTGCCATACTCCTGCTTCTCTCTTGCCTCTGGCCCCAGCCGAAGCTGCCCCCACCACCTGGCCTTAGCACTGCCAATCTCTCGGCCTAGCAGATCTTTCCCTTCCCTGCTGGGCTAGTTAATTCCAAGCCACTTTTTGGCTCTAACTCAAGTGACCTCCCCTGGACCCTTCCCTCAGATCTCCAGACATGCCAATCCCTCCACAAGCCCAAGGGCTCCAGGGCAGCCTCCCCACAGCTGGATGGGCCATTTGCCTGTGAGCTGATATGATCCAAGCCCATCACCCACCAGACTATCTGCCCACGGGGAGGAGGCAACAGGTTTGCTTGCTGTGCTATTCCCCAAGCCCAGCCTCACCCCTGACATTATCATAGGCACTAAATTTGCTGGAAGGGAAGGAGAAAGAAGAAGGACAGAGGGAGGGATGGAAGGAGGGACGAAGGGAGAAATGACATGTGCCATGAGCTATGCCTCTTTTTTCTACTCAGGCTCTCATTTGTGGAAAGAAGCCGCTTAATTTCCCTTCCCCACCTAGCACAGGCACCCTGAATGTCAGCCCCATGAGACGTCAGCTGAGCCCCTGGGTGCTAAAGTGAACAACTTCCACCTCCTCCCTGCTAAAGATTTCACCAGGCAAGATGCAACCATCAGTTCAACAAAACAGAAAAAAAAAAAAAAAAATGACTGGAATCCCTCTTTTCCTGTAAGAAAATAGCTGCTCTACGCTAATATCCTCTGGAATAAATTGTTATTAGTTAATTTTGTAACACCACATAGAGACCAATTGTTAACGAATGTGTGGGCTCACTTTCAGTGATGCATATTCCTGAGAAGTCACACTCAGGCTCCTGGCCACCGGCTTGCTCATTTGCTCCAGGAATTTCTACCAGGGTGAGACTATTTAACCTGAAGCCATCATGGAACTCTTTGTTTGTTGTTGTTGTTTTGGGTTTTTCCCCCTTGATTTTAATTTTTTTATGGGAACATGGGACTAGGTCTGAGGAGGGGTGCTAGGCATCACTGTCATGTACCCAAGAGTCAATCAATGTTTACCATGCACCTACTATGAGCATAGCTCTATTCTACAGCCCAGGATGGAGCTGGAACAACACAAATCCCCAAAGAAAAAGGATACAGATATAGTCCCCAAGTGGAAAAGGGCTGGAAAAATATTGCAGGAAAATAATCACATTAAAATGTCAACCCTGTTTGAAGTAATGATCTTAAGGAAAAGACAGGCTGTATTAGACTCCCAGTGGGGAAGCAAGTGGGGAAAGCCAGCCCAGGTGAATGAGAGCACAGGCGACGCTCTGAGCTTACCCCACATGGCATGGTATTATATTTGCTTCAAAACTCACCCTTCTCATTAAAAAAAAATGAGCTAAATTATAAATTTTCCCTAAATCTTTTGTTATTTCACATCAAAGCAGAACCAGCTACTTGCAAGGATTAGGGGAAAGAACCAACCAAAGCACACAGCTGGTGTTCCCTTAGCTCAGTGTCCACATGCAGGTTCCTTCCTGAGCCCAAAGGCAACCCTAAGTAGCCCAGGGGCTCGTGGTCAGCTCAGCGTGGCCACAGCCTCACGTCCCAGCTAGAATGAGACTCAGTCTTTGACCCTGGGTCTTTCACGCAACTCAGCGTTCTGACTGCCTCAAGCCAGCTCCCCCACTAGGAAATCAGGGTGGTGCAACACCTTGAAAGGAGCTTCCTGGCACATGCCAACAGTCTCCTGAACCAGCTCCAGGGCAGTACAGGGTGATGGGAGGAAGTTCTAGAGGGATGCCCAATTTCACCCAGCAGCTCAGGCCAGGAAATCCCTCCCTCCTGCATCGTGAGGACCAAAGGGAGACAAGGGCATCTGGGAGCCTCAAAACTGCACCAGATCAGAGCCTCCTGCTCTCATCCACCAAGATATGGCCTTTGGTGAAAGCTTCTCCACAGTGATAGGAGGAGGCGAATGCTAGCTCATGGTGACCAGGATCGTCCTGCGTCCCAGGAACTGAGTTAAATGCTTTATAGAAATCATATCATCTCAGCACCATGACTGCCCGTCTAAGGGGGTATTAATATAAGTAAAGTAATCCTCACTCTGCAGATGGGAAAACTGTGGATCAGAGATGTTAGGTAGATCTTCCAAAGCCACACAGTGAACCCAGGCAGCCTGACACCAGAGTCCACGTATCTGCAAGCACCCCACAGACCTTGTCTGTTGGCATCCAATGTCAAGGCATCACCCTATCAGAGGTGGCAGGAGATTGCAAGATGATTCTGACTCCAGGAGCCCACAGACTACATAGGGAAATAAGTCTAATGTGTGGATTACCAGACTGGCCCCAATTCTCCACCTCTCCTGTGTCTACATATGACTTTCCTGCTCCTCCAAACAAAGGGGTCAAGTGTATTTCCCTCCCTTTGACCTGAAGTTGGCCAATAGGCTAACGGAATCAGCATGAGTGAAGGTTTCCAGCCTAGGCCCTAAGAGGTCCCATGTATCTTCACCACTACACAAGACTAACATGGCTGGTTTAGAACGCAGGTCCAAGAAGGATAACAGATGCACAGAGAAGAGCCAGCCTGGACTTTCAACCCTGCCAACCTTCAGAAACACAAGGACTGAAAGTTCAATGCTGTAGGGCCACTGAGGTCTGGAGATTTCTTTTGCAGCAGCCTGTGACACTTGCCAGAGAATGAATGGGATACAGCACAGAAAGGGACAAGTTGAAGAGGCCTGGCACTTATTACATACGTGTCCTGTCATTTTACTTGTCAAAATGTTATGCCCCTAGCCAGACCATGAGCCTCTCGGATGCCCGATGCCTCTTTACATTGCCCTCACACCATGCTCCGTGCACCCAGTAGTGCTTAATGCGTCAGCAAATAGGTAAGTAATCGTGGCCGGGCCACAAGACCAAGATGAAAATTTACAACAGCATTTTCCCATTTCACTGAAACCTGTACACCAGCTTTGTGGTTTTTGGCATGCCTGTGTCTTCCAAGCAGGTAGCATGGTTTCTTCCCATATTTCTGTGTATTATCACCAGTACATTATTACTACTTTTAAGTCATATTCTTTTTTATGTAAATAAGCTTGATTGGAAAGAACACTCCTACAGGACCCCTCTCGATGGAAAACCTGTATCTCTGGTTGTATATAGAGACTAACAGGAAAATAAAGAATGTCGGGCAGGAGCCAGGCAGACCCCCGAAAAACAGGTGACAAGACAGTCCTGACTCCGTGGAGGTCATCAGATCTCAGAAGCTGTGCACAAAAAACCCAGCCAATAAATGTGCCAAAGTCAGCAACCACTTGACCCATGTGACTCAAGAAACACAGCCACCCCAGGAGTAACGCTGCCTAGGACAACATCTTCCTGCCAAAGGGAAGCAGAAAGATCATTTCTGGCATATCTTCCTGACTTCACTGAAACCCCAGAGCTAGTGATCACAATAAGGCAACGACTTTTTCTATACATGGATACAAACTTTCAAGGGATAATTGAACCAGAAAGTAATGCCATAACAATACAACTCATTAGGAAGAGTATTGCAAGACCAATGGTGACTTTTTAAAAGGGTTGTATTACAAACAGGAGCATAGTACATATAACAAGTACACTTCTTAAGTAATATAACTGCAGCTCCCGTTTTCTCAGTGCAGGGCAGATGCATTTCGTGGCTGCCAGCTAATCAACGTCAAAGTCTACAGATGTCGTGCCCATTAGATAAGGTGCGTTGCCAAGCTACCCATCCAACTGACTTGCTTTAACAAACAGGAACACAAGCCCCAGCCCATTAAAGACGGGACCTTCAACGACTCTGCAGACAGCTAATTCGCTGCCATTACCTTGCCTGACTTTGAATAAATAAATCTTGTCCCAGTGGCCATTCTGGTTAAATGAACTGGGAAATGAAAGAGTACATCTGCCTCTGTGTGTTTTTGTGACTACAGGTATGTATACATCTGTCAGCTAGATGGCTGGAGCCAGGAATGGGGGTGAAACACACGTATCTATTCCATGTAAAGGACAGAGGACCACTTTCCAGTAAGATGCAGGATGAGGGAGGCAGAAGCTGGGTGGTGCAGAGAAGGATGGGCCAGGCCTCAGACTCACTTACTTGGATTCAAGATCCTCCTTAAGCCACCCCTTTACATAAACGTGACCATGGGCTGGTTACTCAGCCTCCCTAGCTTTCTGGCTCTACCTCAGGGGTTTAGAGGAATATTCAATAAAAGGAAGTATGATGGCTCCTTTTATAACAAGAGTTGACACTAAGCACATTTTCACTCCAGCCGTTGATCACTGACCAGATGATTGGCTCTATGAGGAACAGTGACCCTGCCTATCTTGTTCCCTGGACATGGTTAAATAAAATTTGAATGGACATAATGTTTAGGCTTGGATCACACATCTTAGCTCAACCTTTAATGTCTTAGTGATGGCACAAAACATAAAAACCGCTTCAGTCTTCCCATGAGATTCTTTCTATCTGAGGTTTGAAGGGGCAACTGCAGGCCACATGCAGCTCCCAGACATGTTTTGTTTTGGTCACACGGTGCTTTTATAAAGTTGATAGGGCAGAGACTGTAGTTCACTACCTGATAGTGATTCAGACCCTCCCCTTCCTCTGAACCTGCTCTTGTTAGGGGTAGCAATACACCTATCTTAAACAAACAAACACACACACAAAAAGAAAAAGTTACACTTCCCAGGCTCCCTGGCAGCTGGGAGTAGCCATTTGATGCCCTCAGGCCAAAGAGGTATAAGTGGGTGTCACTGGGCAGGGCTCCCAAGAAGGCAATGGTAAACTTGGCAGGTGGACACCCCTGTGCCTCTCACTATCCTCTTTGTCCTGCCTAGAAAATGTACTTGTTGCTGGAGGTGAAGCAACCGTGTTGCAACCAGAATTCAGTGTGAAATCCACTGAGCATCTCACCCTGCGACAGGGATGCCATTATGCCATCTGGACTTCTGGTGGAAGGAAAACCTGTATCTTCTTTAAGCCAGTGTTCTTTAGGTTTTCCATTACATAAAGTCAACCCAATCCCTAATAGATACACTTGCCAATATTTAAAAATCACATCTGATAGGGTTTGAATGTTTGTCCCCTCCAAATCTCGTGTTGAAATGGAATCCCTAAGGTTGGAGGTGGGGCTGGGGGGAGGTGTTTGAATCATGGGGACGGATTCCTCATGAATGGCTTGGTGCTGAGGGAGTTCTCGTTCTGATAGTTCATAAAAGATCTGGTTGTTTAAAAAAGCAGGGCACCCCCCTTCCTCATCCCTCTCTTGCTTCCACCGTTACTGTGTGATATGCCGGCTCCCCCTTTGCCTTTTGCCATAATTGGAAGCCTCCTGAGGCCTGGCCAGGAGCAGATGCTGGCACCATGCTTCCTGCACAGCCCTCAGAACCGTGAGCCAATTAAACCTCTTTTCTTTATAAATTACCCAGTCTCAGGTATTTCTTTATAGCAACACAAACACCTAACACAACATCTCATATGAAAATCTGGATTCCCAGTGTCGCTCTTAAAACAGGATGGTCAGCCAGGCACGGTGGCTTACACCTGTAATCCCAGCACTTCGGGAGGCCGAAGTGGGCAGATCACAAGGTCAAGAGTTCAAGACCAGCCTGGTCAGCATGGTGAATCCCCATCTTTACTAAATGTACAAAAAATTAGTCGGGCATGGTGGCACGCACCTGTAGTCCCAGCCACTCGGGAGGCTGAGGCAGGAGAATTGCTTGAACCCAGCAGGCAAGAATTACTTGAACCAAGCAGGCAGAGGTTGTAGTGAGCCAAGATGGTCCCACTGCACTCCAGCCTGGGTGACAGAGTGAGACTCTGTCTCAGAAAAAAAAAAAAACAAAACCGTCTCGCCAGCCTGGGCCCACATTTCTGCGTGGCAAGAAGCAGCTCTGCCCCAGCAGGCATGCACCCTGACCCTCCCACGGCGGGAGTCCTGACCCTGCAGACACTGCAGGTTGGTACCCTATGTTAAAGAGTTTTCTAGTACATGGAATAGAACCCAGCTCTCAAATTCAATAAGAAAAGGTCTCAAACTAATATACTTGTTTTTTTTTTTCAAACTTTTTCTTTTTACCTCTGTTCCTGTGACATTTCATATCCTCCCCTAAATGCTGCCCTGGCTAAACCTCTGGGGAGGGCCCAGGACACACCCACCATCTCCACCGTCCCTCTGGCATGCTTTGGCCATGCCACAGGACTAGCATCAACAAGGCTCACCTGTGTCATTCCAGACAGACACCCTCCCCTATAAAGCACCTTCCCTGAAGATACACTTGCAAAGGAAACAAACTCATCAGAGTAAAACAATCCCCAAAAACACACATTCAAATCCCCTTTCAAAACAACCAGCGTGCTATCCCCAAATCACCAGACCAGAGGGAATAATGTGCGAAGGTGAGGGGACTCTAGGAGATTTCCAGTCATGAGGTGGGGAGCCAGGAAGGGAGCTGGGGAGCAGCATCCGAGGCTGGGTGGACCTGGGGCCGGAGAGGGAGGCAGGGGTAGGGGAGGCACAGCCTCCAAAAATGCGAGAGTGGGAAAGTGTAAGGGAGGAGCCTTTTAGAGCCAGGGGCCCCAAATCCAGAAACCGAGCAGGAACCACATCCTCCTCCTCCTCTTTCCTCCACCATTCGCAGAGAATGACCCTGGTGCCTGAAGCTGTTCTGCGTCACTGAGGGACACGGTCCCATGACTCCTTCCTGGCCCCTCGCCAGATCAGTCCTGCTCTTACTCACATTTCACAGAGCTCAGAGAGGCTCACGAGCTCAGCCAGGCACAGAGCAGGGCTGGGGTCGACCCGCAGGCTGCTCCTCCTCCCACTCCCTGCTGTACGCATCACTGTAGTCACTGCCGCCATGACTTTGTTAACAAAAGATGGATTACCTCAAGGGGATTGGAGAATGTCTGGGGAGGTATCTGCCTCCTAAAGCTGCATCTCAAAATGTACTCATTGTTAAAGACAACAGCTCAGTTATCCTCACTCACTCTGAACTTAAGGACAATAATGCCTGCCATTTTACATTCAAGGAAATTGAGATTCAGAGAGGTAAAGTGACTTGCCCAAAGTCACACAGCTTGTCCATGACTGAGCCAGGACTTGGACACATTTATTTAGCTCCAGGGAAAGACTCTCTTTGCATCTCATTGTTCTGTTGTCCAAAGAGGCCCTTCTGGCAAGGGCCAAGTGTGCCGCATTGCAGGTTCTCTGGGAAAACTCACTGAATTGAAATAAATGAGTCCTGTGTGGATAGGAAATTATCTCTGCTATGTACCCTCCCTTTCAGAGGATGAGATGATGAGACTAGGGAGGCTGAGGGTCCCTTCCTGCAGGAGAGTTCAAGACCACACCAATCACTCTGACGCATCCATTCCATCAGCATTCATTGGGGAACTACCAGGTGTTAGCACAGTGCTAGCACTGGTGACACAGCCAAGAAGACCACAGACAAGGCCCTGCCCTCAGGGAGCTTACAGTCCAAGCAGCACTGTCCAACAAAGCTGTCCGCAAGGATGGAATGTTCTAGATCCGCACTATCCAGTACGGCAGCCACAGCTGCATGTGGCTCCCGCACACTTGAAATGTGGCTACAACTGAGGAAACAGAATCTTAATTTATTTTATTTAGATTTAAATTGCCACATGTAGCTAGTGGCTACTGTATTAGACCATAAACAAGTTTGTCTAATAAACAAATGAGATCATCTCCAGGAGTGCCAAGTGAGGTACTGAAAACAGGCTCCTATGACCATGAGGAAGGCAGGTGAGGCTGGAGAGTGCCCCTGGGCCTGACTTCCTCATGTCTGCTGTTCCAGTGCTAACAGCTTCGCCTGGTACCTGGCAGGTCCTAAACACAAAGGGGTTCAGTGTCATTGGCTTCTGTGTGGTGTTAGGGTGGGAAGGGGCAGAGAACACGATATTTTTTCCTTTGGAGACAGGGTCTACCTCTATCACCCAGGCTAGAGTGCAGAGGCATGATGTTGGCTCCCTGCAACCTCTGCTTCCCCAGCTCAGGCGACCCTCCTGGCTCAACTCCCCAAGTAGCTGGGACTACAGGAGCATACCACCACACCCAGCTAACTTTTTGTATTTTTTACAGAGACAGGGTTTCACTATGTTGCCTAGGCTGGTCTCAAACTCCTGGGCTGAAGCAATCTGCCCACCTAGGCCTCTCAAAGTGCTGGGGTTACAGGTGTAAGCCAACATGCCCAGTTGGGAAAAGGAATTTTAAAGCATCTATTTTCTATAATGAACAGGCAATGTTTTCATAATCCAAAAAAAAAAAAACAAACAAAAACTCTAAGTTCTCAAACTCAGTATTTTTAAGCATCTAGCTTTTATGTTTTTAATAACCCTGAAGAAGCTGACAATGTAATTACTGCATAGTTCTACTACTAATTAAGCCATGTAGACACTCTACAAGGGACCAGAGGGAGATCCTCAGAACCCAGGACTCCAGAATAAGAGAACATTCGAGGAAGAAAGCTAGAAAGAGCCACAGTACAGACAAAAGAGGCTCCTGCCTCGGCCCTCTCCCACACCCAGGCAGGGGGCAGCATTAGAGGGTTTGAGGCAAAGGAGAGACTAGACCAGATTTGCATTTTGGAAACTTCCTGTTCTACAGGAAAACCAGAAAGAGGAAGAGAACCAAGACTCAATGTTGAGGTTGTCCAGGAAAGGGAAGGTAGGAGCTAAACCCGGGTGGGGGTGAGGGTGGGGGTGGGAGACCTGAAACAAGTGGGTGGGCTCCAGGAGGCCAGTGTCCAGCGGACCTGCGACCGTGGGAGAGGGAGGTGTCAAGAACAGAGCCTGGTGTTGAAGGTATGTGGCTGATAAGGGTGCGCAGGTGATGAAGGAAGTGGCCATCAGCACAAGCCCACACCTGTCTGCCAGCAGAGTGGCAAGAAGGAGGAAGGGGCCAGCATGGGATGCCCTGAGCCCAGGGCCTGGGGAATGTATCTGTGCATCCGTCTGTAGCTCACGATAGGGGAGGATGCTCTGAGAGGATTCTCCCTCTCCAGGTAGTAAAGCAGACCTGGATCCGGCCCTGCAGAAGGATGTGGCTGCTGGCTCCTCCTTGCTCGCCCTTCAAGCACTCTCTGGCCCCATCTAGCTGGCAGGAGTGACCAGTTGCCTGGTCAGGCACTGCCACATAGGTTGAGACACTAGCGCCTGGGGCTTGTGCCCATTCGTCCTACAAATGCTTACTGAAAGTCTCCTGCATCTGAGCTCTGTGCTGAGCTCAGGGGTGCAGCACTTCAGGTGATGGTCAAGCTCCCTGTCCTCAAGAGGCTCCCAGTCTAGAAGAGACACTCCACAGAGAATGAAACTGACAAGAACCCCAGGTGTTGAAGAGTGCTAGGTGCAAATCAGAAATGAGATCAGAGTTCACTGGGGTGGGGCACAGGTCTGAAGGACTGGAAGGACCCAGCAGGACACAAAGGTCTGGAGCTCAGAGCCAGGGAGTTGGAGAAAGGAGCTGGAGAGGCATGGAGCCAGGACAGAGCAAGGCAGTGACAGCCGAGGGACAGGGGATGGCTGGTGAGGAGCAGTGATGGGATCACGTTGAGGAAGGCCCAAGAGGCAGCCTGGGACCCAACAAGAAGGAGGCCACCATCGTGCTGAAGCCGATGCCAGGGCTGGCCCCAGGATGTGGAGGGGGCGGAAGCCTAGTCCCAGAGCCTGAGAGCAGATGGAAGAAAAGGAAGCAAAACCCCTCATGACCATGAGCTCCTTCAAAGGAGGAAAGATCAGGGGATGCTTCCTTATCTTTGATTAAATTTCTATTTTGGAAGAACACCTAACCATGCTCATGGGTGTGGAGCACGGATTTATAGAGAGGCACATTGTGAAGGTGCAGACAGGCCCATTAACGAAGCAGTGGTGAGAGCGGCAGGAAGGTCAGGCCTAGGGGAAATATTTCATCCCCGCCACACAGTCCATGGCCACAGACATGGCCACGGCAGATTTAATGCACTAATAAGGCACAAAAAGACACTTATGTTCACTAGCAATCAGGGAACTGCAAATTAACACAACAAGAAACAATTTGTCACCCTTCGTGCTAGAGAAAAATAGATTGATGATCTCAGGTGTTGGCAAGGGTTTGGAGAAAGATCACTCTCATAGATTATGGAAAGAGTGTGAATTCATAATTTTCTAGGAGGGTGCAGTATCATTAAAATAAAATATGTGGGTCCCCTATGTCCTCAACATCCCACGAGCTGGCGCACACACACCCTAGAGGAAATTCTCAGGTGAGTACAAGGCAGTTTGTGCCCAGGTAATTACAGCTATGTTGTCTGTAGTGGGTAAAACCTGGAAACAATACAAATATCCAATGGCTAAACTGAAAAATATGTTCCTTGGCATCCTGTGTGGGTGTTAAAAGGGAAAGGGAGATGGATATTTCAATGAGGCAAGATATCCAAGACCCAGTGTGGAGCAGAACCACTCATGGAAGAGCCGTGAGTCCAGCGCATCCCCGTGTGCCATTTTCCAAGCAACACAAGTATATAAAACATTCGGAAAATTCCCAAAGGATGCCGCTCAATTCCCAGCAGGGGTAACCTCTAGAGAATGGGAGAAAGACGTGTCAAAACACAGCTCACCTTTCGAGGAATGCTTGGAGTCTTTGCAAAGGGAATATTGATGCATTAAAAATTCCTTTGCAGGGAAAGCGTGAACGCAACCTTGGACTCTTTCATTAAATTATAGAATTTAGATAGGAGGAGACAGCTCTGCTTCTTTACTCTGTGTGAGATTATTCCACAGCTGGAGTTCCAGGTTCAATTTTCAGGAGTCTCACATTAGAGCAGCAGGTGGACAAATAAGGGAGGCCATCTAGGGAGAGCAGGTGAAGGGCCTAGACTTTTCAAGAAGTGACTGAGGTTGTTTCAATACCTAAAACCTCAGGCTCTCTCAAAGCCCAGAGTAACACGCAGCAGGAGAAGATCCCATCAGGACTGATGAATACCAGACCCCTTGGAACCACTGGAAAAAGAATTCTTAAATAGATCTGCCCAAAGACAAGCATGCACTACATCAGGAAGAAGTGAGTCCACCATCAAAAGAGGTATGCAGGCACACAACAGGCCAGCCAGGCAAGATGCTTACAGAAAATATTCCGAGTCTGCCCTTCCTCCATCAAGTTTCCAAGTTCCTTCCCACTTGATGATTCTGATTCTCTTTCTGCTAGAACAGAAACACAATCTGCTTCACACAATCCATAAATACTTAATTGCTTGGTGCTTTTTAGTAAGGTTTTACCGCTCACAGAATTGCACATACTTTAGACTTTTCACCTCTGACACCTGCTCCCTGGGTCCCATTTTGACCAGTTGCACCAGAGAAGAGTTCAAGCCTGCGCCCTCCCACGCATAACTTAATCACAGGCATCCCAGCCCTTCCTCCTCCTTCCCTCATGGACCAGCACCACCTGCCCAACCCTCCGCTCCCACCCACAGAGGCATAAACTCACAGACAGCCAAAAAGCCAAGTCCTCCATAATTTCCATTTCAAGTTTGCTTCCTTTTACTGCCAGGGAGACAAAGGGAGCTGGGAAGGATTCTCATGATGAGCCACTCAACTTCCACGATTGGAACAGTTGTGGATGCGCCTCTCCAACCCAGAGAAAGGCAATCCATCATGGAGTGCTGAAGGCTGAATCCCCCATTCCTAGTAAAAGGATTAATTAAAGCCTTAAGGGTCTGCCATGGCAGCCTCTGCTTGAAACTCTAAGGAAATTAACCTGCCCTCCCAGATAAAGAAAAGTCAGAGATTTATTCAGGCTGGTACCTTAGTTTGACCAAGTGACACAGTGTCAATAGTCTTCACAAAGAAATCTTCCAATACTTGCACGGGTTTATTGTGTAAATTTTCAAATGTGGGGGGCGGAGGGGGGGGGGGGGGCTCCAGTGCCCACACAGCTGCCCGTAATGGGTCCTCTAGGCAGTTTATCGGGAAGCTCTGATGTGTTCCAGTGAAGGAATCCCTCCCCACAAAGCCAGTCTTCACCCGGGCCCCAGGGATTATCTCTACTTTGATGCCCACCATTTAACATGATCAAGTCCCCATTTGGGGTTGTTGCATTTAGAGAGAATAAGTCCTCAAAGACAGGCAAAGCAACTTGTTATCAAAACAGAACCTACGAAGGAATTGTGCTTCTCTAAGACACAAAACTGAGTCCTGTGGCTTGATACCAAAACACCAGCTTTGATTCTTTTTTTGAACCCTACATTTCAGAAGCCCAGACTTCTCCCTGTGAAGTGAAAATTGCCTTCTGGTGGAGAGAGGTTTTAATGATCACTTTGCTTCCTGCGTCTCCATGGTGACAGGCGCACACAGCCCACCCCCCTCCTGCTTTATTAGGCCTTTCTTCCTCTCTGGAAAGTAATCAGTCATGCCCTATAGACGCCTTTGTGACCGGTTTATCACCTAAACAATCAACGCTGCCATGGGGGTGGAAGAGTGGATGGAGTCCACACACTGTCACGAAACCGGACTCTGTCCTGGCGCACGCCCTTCCTCTCCCTGCCGGCGGCTCTGCCCCGCACACCTGTCCGGGGGGCTGGCGCGCCCAGGTGCGTCAGGCCCCGCTAGAGTCAGGCGCCCGGTGAAAGCCCTCAGCGCGGTGGCCTCAGCTGCGGAGCGCTGCCCTCCAGGAGCGGATGCCCAAGCGGGAACGTCCGGAGCTGGGGCCCAGCCGTGGGGAGGGAGGGAAGGGCCCAGAACCGGCGCTGGGCGGAGGCGGCCACGGTTCTGCCTATCTTCCCCCAGCCGGTCAGCACCCGAGGAAGGGAAGCCCCCTTCGAGAGGACGGTAGAGCCCACCAAACGGAAAGGAGGGGAGGCTGCAGCGCCCGGCTCTACCCAGGAAATCAGCTCTTTTATGGACAAAGGGCTCCGAGGCGTGCCAGCCCTGCGAGACTGGGGATAGGAACCTCGGTTCCTGCTGCGGCTCCCCGAATGCAGGCGGGGCGCGGAGCCACGCGGGGTCCTGCTCCCAGGGCCACCTGCCTCGGGCCTCCCCGCCCCCGCCCGCCGCCCCCCGCCCAGCCCGTTACCTGGGTTTTCCCCGGCGTCCGCGGAGGAGGTGGCCGAGGAGTCGGTGAGGACGCTGGGGTCACTCTGCGAGCGGCCCCGCGACACGAGGCAGCCGCTCCCGTCCTCCGACGCGGCCATGGGCCCGGCCGGCGCGGGGACAAGTTAGAGCGAGCCGCGTGGAATCAGAGCATCCGAGGCGGCCAAGGTCACCGGCGAGGGGGCTGGAGGGGGCGTCTTTTTAAAAAAGAAAATTAAAAAAAAAAAAAAAAAAAAAAAAAAAGAGGGCCGGGAAAGGAAAAGAGCTGGAGAAAGACGCCGGGGCTGGCTTCAGGGCAGGGAGACAATAGCCTCGCTGGCTGCAGCCAGGCGCATCCCGGCGTGCGCGGCCTCGCTTTGTTATTTATTCGTATTTATTCCCATTCTTCAGTCTATATATTCCAGGAAAAAAAAAAAGTTGAACCAGGAAATAAAAACTTTTTCTTGTCAGTGTTTATTGAGTGCTTGGGGCAGGGGGTGATGTCCTGGAACGTCTGGGGGCGCTCCCTCCCCCCCCCCCCCCCCCCCCCCCCCCAGAAAAAAAAGGGAAAAAGAATCTTTGCTCTTGCAATTGCTTTAATCTGAAAGCTGTTCTTGGAGCATCTGTTGGAAAACATTAGGATTCTCCCATCATGCCGCGCGAGAGGAGCATGACGTCACGGGAGAGGGGCGTGAGAAGGCGCGTGGCCACAGGGAGGGGTCGCGCATACCTGGACCGCGCGCCGGGGTGGGGGAGGCGGGGCTGGACCCCGGGTTAGGAGCCGCCCACCCCACCAACCTGTGCTCTAGAAACAAGAAAGCTTCCTAGTCCCGTTTCCTCCCCTCCCGGACAAAAGGGAACCCTGAGGGCCCCTAAATTCCCCAGCAGCTGCAGGCAGCTGGTTTCCCTGGTCCTTCCTCTCCTGGGACGCGGAGGCCAGAGGGTCCCGACGCGCCCACCCCGGCACCGGAGGGGAGCGACCTGAGGCTTCTCCGCAACCACCTGGCCTGGGCCTGCCAGGGAACCCCCACACAACACTCCGAACCCTCGATCTGAACCCTCCTCCCTGCCAGAGAGGGCGAGGGAGGAGGGCACGGGCGCTTTCCAATAAGGCTTTTCCTCAGACGCCCTTAGGAACCGGAGGGGCCAGGCAAGGGAGGCGGCACCACCTAGGGCTGCCACTCAGAGATCTCACAGAGGTGCCCTCCAGGGTGCTAAGGAGCGAATCTCACAACCCGGCCGTGGTGTGGGGTGAACACAGGCAGGCAGCTGCTGCTTCCCCAGCCAGGGCAGGGAAGGAAGAAAGTCCAGGAAAGGGTAGAGAGGGGGCTGGAATAGTGCTGTCACCTGGCCTGGTCCTGGAAGGTGCCCAGAAGAGGAGGCATTTCAACAGACATCAGGATTTAAGGGCCACAGAGACACCTAGGGGAGGACACCCCCATTTCAGTTTCTCAAACAACCCCGTGGGGCAGCCCCGATCCAAGTCCCCTTTGCAGGTGCTGGAACTGGGGCAGGGGAGTGCGGTGGGGGTAGCCGGGAGAGTTGCTCACCAAGGGTCCCTGAGGCTGCCCCCATCAGATTAGCACCTACAGCAGGGCCTGTGAGTGCAGTGTGAGCGCTGGCAGTGTGGACGAAATCCTGGTTAAGTGCCAAGGACAGAACTGAGCGGAGTGGAGGTAGGGAGGAGGAATAAAGTGGATGTTCACTCCCTACAGAGCTTTGGGCTTTTAGCAGCAGCTACTTCAGCAGCATTGGTCACCTCTAAAGAAAGGACTCGTTCACTCATTCAGACTATGTGCAGAGTCAAGTGTGTGCCAGGCACCACACCAGGCATTAGCGACCTAGCAGTGCACAAACACAGAGACGCCCCAACTCCTTGAGTCTTCCGGGAAAGGGGGAGGGTGAAGCCAAGAATGGTCACCAACACACTAATAAGATGCCCAAATAATCATTTAATTACAGTTGGCAATTAAGACCAGGAAACTAAGAGGAAACTGGTGAGAAACTGCTAGGAATAGATACGTTTTATCCACATAAAATGTGCTGGCTGGATGGTGACGTGGCCTGCCAGCCTTGGACTGAGCATTTTGCATGGGGACCTCATTCCTTCCTACAACTGCCTTGGTAGGTGAGAGCTTCTGTGGTCTCCACTTTTGAGATGAGGGCAACTTCGAGAGGTGAGCACTCTTGCCCAGGTCACAAGCCAGCACATGGAAGAGGTGGACCACAGCCAATGCTCCTGGCCCAGGGTCTCTCCAATACCTCCCACTCCAAGTCCCCAGGGGCTCTCCTGACACACTGAGTACTGGCCCCACGGGAAGGTTTCTGAATCCTTGCCCCCCAACCATGCCTTGGGCCCCTTCCGTGTCCGGGTGAGTGAATACCTGAGACAGTTCAGTTCCATTGGAAGGAAGCGTGCAGCCGACCGAGCCATGGCAGGTGCAGAGATGGTGGTGACAGGTAGGAAGGGATAGAGGCCAGAGACTGGCTATAGGTGGGGGAGAGGAGAAAGTTCATACCAGAGGTCTCCAGCTGTCTGTCATTTGCCAATCACCCCTACATTTTTTAGCCTTCCCTATTTAAAACCTATCCTTCCATTAAGATCTGTGTTTAAATCAACTCTTTGCACCTAAACACATTTTTCTTTTCTTTCTCTCACTCTCTTCTTCCTTCCTTCCTTCCTTCCTTCCTTCCTTCCTTCCTTCCTTCCTTCCTTCCTTCCTTCCTTCCTTCTGTGCAGTGGCTATTCACAAGGGCAATCACAGTGCACTACAGCCTCGAACTCCTGGGCTCAAACAATCCTCCTACCTCAGCCTTCCGAGTACTTGGGAGTACAGGTGTGCACCTCCACACCAGGCCGACATGCATGTTAAAGGAAGCCTTCAATAGGACTGATGGAGCACAGCCTCGCTGACTGGCATTGGTGGGAAGGACCACAGCGCTAACTCAATACCTGAGTCCACTCTTGGCCTGAGCTGGCTCCTGCGTGGTTAAAAAGGCCCCAAGGGTGAGAGAGGAGGTCAGCCAGGCAGGCACCGAATAGAGACATCCTCCTTAATGTTACCAGAAGGAACTTTCTATCTAAGCCAATGTTACTGCCTTGTCCGTGCGCCACCAGAAATTATCCCTAGTCCCTTCAGGTGGTTTACACTGCAGCACGCATTCACTTACTCCACCAAACTGTGTATGGATGAGGGTTAAAAACATGTAAAAGGGTAAGACGTGGCATTTGAGCTCAGGAGCCCACACGGAGTGGGGAAGCGGAAGATGAGATGCAACCAGGTTTTATTTCTTAAAAGTATATATTTTAGCAAAGCACTGTGGTTTGTTAAAGGTAGGTAGAGATGGAGCTGTTCATTATATTATTCTTTGGCTTTGAGATGTTTGATACTAAAAATAGTTTTAAATTTAACAAAAGTTAGCAATCCCACCTCTACTGATCAATGGAAAATAATAAGGTCTCCAGGTAAATTGCCTGCAGGAGAGACTTTGGCCTTCAAAGTCAGTCATCTCCAGACCATGACTGGCTTGAACCCTGTGAGGATCTGGCCCCCATGGTGTGCGAAAGGCATCCGTTTGGAGGAGGGTTTCCAGCCTGAGGGCCCTCAAGAGGTTTTAGTGAAAGTCACCAACTGTCCCTCCTCAACAAGATCCCTGGCAAGGGATGGATTTGGAGGGCCACTGCAGAAATCCTATTGGAATGAACAAAGCTTCATAATGGCCAAAAAGTTACGAAGAACCCAAACGTCCATGGACTGATAAATGGGTAAATAAAATGTGGTCCATTGTTACTGTAGGACAATATGCAGCCATGCAAAGGAGGGACGAGCTGACACGTGCCATAATGCAGATGAACCTGGAAAACATTACACAAGTAAAAGAACCCAGTGACAAAAGGCCACATGCCACATGAACACAGTTATATGCAATGTCCATCAAATCAGAAAGCAGAACTGTGGATGCTGAGGATGGGGAGTGGGGGAAGAGAAGGGCTGACTGCTAATGGCTACAGAGTTTCTTTTTTGAGTGCTAGAAATGTTCTAAATGTTCTAAAATTAGATTATGGTGATGGTTTTATAACTCTGTAAATATACTAAAAACCACTGAATTTTATACTTTAAATGCATAAACTTAATGGTATGTAAATTCTTTCAATAAAGCTTAAAAAAAAAAAAAAAAGCACATAGAGGCACTAGGCTGAGCTTTGAATTTGGAGGATTGGGTTCTGCTTCTTGCCCTGGTGGGTATAATCACACTGAAACCCTCCGTCTCCACCCAGATTCCAGATCAGATAGAAGCTCATCGAGGGGCCCTCCTTCTGCTCCTTGATCGCCTTGGTCAGAAAATCCAAAGCCATTTCCTGACTCAGGGCAGCCCTGATAAGCCAACACCACTCCCTGAAGAACCACAAAGGTGGGACAAAGTCAGTCCAATTTGCCCAAGTCCCCTTCAAAACTCACAAAACTGCAAAGGCAAAGGTAGTTTCCTCTGCCCAGGGGCAGTCAGGGAGCACATCACTGCAAAGGTGGCTCAGGGATGGCAGACTCCCTCCAACACACAGTGCATGTATGAGGTACCCCTGCTCATTAGGGAGTGGTGAAGAATGGTACCCCAAGACCAACTCCACCCCCACACACCTCCCAGGTTGGTCTCATTCTTAAAGCAGGTACAGACCAATGGATGCATCCAACCATCCAACATTTCCTAAGCATCTATTCTGTGCCCAAACAGGCACTTTGCCAGGAACACCACCATGAACGAGACATGATTGCACATTGGCTTTGTGGAGCTTGAGGTCTAGCACAGAAGACAAGATTGACTAATACGAATCAATGGATCAATCAATTTCAAGGAGTACAGAGTGCAAAATGCCTCATCTGGAGCAGAGAGGAAACCTGTTTTGAAGAAGCGATGCTCTGGAAGTGCGAGGGCCAATGGAAGCCAACTGGACATGCAAGCGAGGAAGGGTGCCCCGGGCAGAGGGAACAGCCTGAGCAAAGACCGTGAAGTGGGAGCAGCATGGAGCCCTGAAGTTCCTGCAAAGAGGCCAGAGCAAGGGTCTGCAGCCACAGAGAGGTGATGACCCAGACCATGCAACATCTCATGAACCTCAGGAAGAACCTGATTTTGTTCCAAGGATGGTAGAAAGCCACTGAGGCAGTGGTGGGTCTCCAGAGCATCCTTCTGGCTGCTGTTAGAGAAGGGACACATGGGGCAAGGGAGGAAGCAGCAGGATGGACTAGGAGGCTGGAAATCATCCTGGTGGGTGATGGTAGCAGCCTGGCCCAGCAGGGATAGTCAAAGGCACCCAACAGGTTGGACTCAGTGTCCTCTGAAGGTGGCTCCCACAGGTTTGCGATGAATGAGCTACGGGGGACTAGAGAGAGAAGCCAAGAATACCTCCAGGATTTTTTTTTTTTTTTTTTTTTTTTTTTGCTGTCTAATTAACCATTTATGAGGGGGTAGAACTGAGGTAACCATCAAGTCTGATATTGACAACAGGGTGGGTGTGATGCTATTTCCTGGGTGGGGAGGATCAGATTAGGGAGGGATGAGGCAGAAAAGAGGAGGAGCCCCATTTGACAAGCAGCCTTTGGGGTGATGTGGAAGAGTCTGCTGCCCTGGCTCAACAACCATCGATACTCACAGGCACCATCTACTTGATCAGGGCAGGCAATGGAAGGGCACATGCTCATACCAGTTGCAAATGAGCATGGTCATGGTTCCATCGTAGCCTTTCCATGGCTCAAAGGGCAGCTGCTAAACCAACCGTGGTGGTGGTTCTCCTGAGACCCACCCACCGTGGGGCTTCAGCTCCAGGTAAACCCAACTTCTGAAGGGCCATTCCAATCCAACCGCACACACTTTTAAGGCATCCAGAGTGCGTCGCAATGGGGTTGTAAACTGAAATCAACCACTGGCCTGAGGCTACTTCTTGCAGGCACTTAGACGGTTAGCTCAGTTCTGCAGTTTTCTTATGCTACCAACTGCTTTCCTAGGGCCCTGGCAGCCTTGAAGGCCCCTGGAGGAGCTGATGGGCCAAGGACCTGGATGGTGGCAATGTCAGCTCCACAGGCACAGGGATTTTTGTTGTGTTTGTTCACCCAAGAATGTGCCTGGGAGGTCGTAGTCTCCCAGTACATAAATATCTATTGATGCATAAATGAATGAATGTGCATGGCGGAACCTAGCCAGGCAACTGCCCTGCTCCAGGAGTGAAGGCTCAGCCTCCCCACAGTCCAAGGTGGCTCCAGGCTTTGTGGGACTGAGGGGCTCACCCTCCCTCTGCTGCCTCAGTCCCCCAGGACAATCTGGTTTCTTCTCTGGGGCTCCAGGGAACCCTTCTTCACCCTTAATGTAAAAATAACTCATTCAGCAAACTTCAAATGCTTAAGAAGAACTGCTCAAGCCACCATCTCAGGCTAAACTCATAGGGAACCATCTAAAGAGAAACAAGAAGGCAAAATACCAGTGTGGGAGTTCCAGGACCCAAGAAAAGATGAAGGCAAAACCACCACTCTGGCGGAGGCCAGGTTCGTTAGGTGGGCAGCTGCGCCCTCTGCTGGGCACCTGGGAAAACAACACCTGAAGTAGTGGCGGGTGGGAATGGTCCTTTGACCTGGCTTGACGACATAACCTTGACCTTCACTTCCTGCACCTTTGACCACATCCTTGAGGGACTCTGTACCTAGAGCTGTGACCATAGACCACACAGAGTGGTGCTCAATGCAATGCCAACCAAGGCTTTTTAAAAACAACACACCCAGCTCTTCTAGAACCAAATCCCTGATTTTGCCATTCCTGGCCTCTGCCCTGAAAGGCATTGGTAGCCAGAGTTGCCCTGAAAAAATGTGGTGTGGGCATCCCATGGCTTCCTGGAGATGTGCCCAGCCCTCCTTAGGGTCAAGTCCACTCCAGCTGTCTAGGGCAGGGGCCACAGAGCCAGGCACAAGATCGGGTCCCAACATTTTCTGACTGTGCCGCCCCGCTGAGCCTTGGGGTGTAAGTGAGAAGAACAGAACCTACCTTACAGGGTTTGGGCATTTGACACAGCACACAGAAGCCCTCAATATGCTTTCACCATTAGCAGAACAAAAAGTTCCTTGTGCGAGACCATCTGCCCTTTGATATTCTCCTTCTGTGCCCCCAGCACATCCAGGTGACTGGGAGAGGGGCCTATGAGGCAGCAGAGATGGAAGACAGAACCCAGAGCAGAGAAACACAACCCGGGGCTGGGAGGCTTTTGACAGGGAAGGCGGAAAGCAGCCGCACTGGCCCCTACACTCTTGTGTCATGGGCCACTGACCCACCTTGTATGTTGACAGCACACAGCTATAGACCTCCAGGTGACTTTTCCTCCATCCTGGGTCCCCCCACACAGTGACAGACACTGCATGTTCCAACTGTAGCTAATGAAAGGAGAAGAACAGGCTTCTGGGGCCTCTGGGAAAGACTGCTGATAGACAGAGAGAGCCACTTACAGAAAAAGCATTTGTCACCATTGCACGTGCAGTTTGCAGTCCTGGCTGCATTCCTGCTTCCTGCCCTGGAGTGCCCTGTGGGGCCTGGAACTGCAGCAGCCAGCCTGTGACCCTGTAGTGACACACATGAGGATGAAACGCTAACAGCAGAGGAAGACCTCCACCTGTCTCCTCCCTGATCTCTCGTAAAGGGGCCAAACATCCTGCTGGCATAGGCCTCTGATGGTTGGGTTTTCATTTACTTAACACTTAGCTCTTACCATGTGCCAGTCATTGTTCTAAAAACTTTACAATGATTGACTTGGCTAATGCCGAAACTACCCAAATCAGGTAGAACTGTGATTGTCCCATTTAGCAAATGAGAAAAATGAGAGGCAAAGTTCTTAAGTACCTGCCCCGGGTCACAAACCTGCAAAGCCAGGACTGGATCCCATGTCGTCAGCTCCAGAGCTCAGGCTGTTATTGCATCAAATATACCCCAACTCACACAGGCAAGAACCACATGCTTTTGTTGGGTTCCCCGAAAAGTCACTGACTTGATGATGATACAGGAGGAGGAAGTATGAAAGGAAGAGGAGGAGGTAACAAGATTACTGATGACAGCATTTTTGTAGAGCCTAGAGCTTACCAAGGACCTCGCATGCATTGATTTGTAATCTTGTGAGGTTGGACTAATCATCCTCTTTTTACAAACGATGAAGTTGAGGCTCAGACAGGGTATTTAACAAGGGTTAGCAACAGGACAGAAAAGGACTCCTACATTCTTTCCATAACACCAGCTCCAGCTCATCCCTCTGGCCTCCCTAACCCACCAAAATCTCTACCAGCAACCCTGGCTTACAAAGAAGACATTTGCTCAACAAACATGCACCAAACACTGAAACCACACCAGGTCCTGTCCTGTGTGCTGCCAGGCACAGGATGGCCTGGCCCAGTCTGCATGGTGAAGGGGTAAGGCACGCCTGACACCATCACAGCATGGAGAGGTAGGAGTGTGGAGAGCCACTGGCCAGGCTGGGAAGCTCAGGGAAGCTCCAGGAAATGGCCTTGCGTTGGTACCTGCACGTGACCTATATTTGTTGAGTAACTGCTGTGCACCAGGCACTGGCAGTCAAGCAGTACACAAAACAGATGCAAAAATACACCACCGCCCTGCTGTGCAGACCTTTGGAAGGACACAGAGGAATTTGCTCAGCAGATGCACAAACTATGCATGCCAGTGTCCAGAGGTGTTACATGCAGATTAACTCATCCAAATCAAAGATAATTATCAGACAATAAAACGTTTTTGAAATTTTTAACCTAAGAATTTGAACAGGCATTAAATTGTGCTATATTCACAAAATGAAATACCATACAACAGTGAAATTAACCAGACAAAAACCTGGGTATGACAATATTCCGTTAAAGAAGACTATGCTCTATTTTATTCCATTTACAGAAAGTTCAACACCAGGGCCAGGCATAGTGGCTCATGCCTGTAACCCAGCACTTTGGAAGGCCAAGGTGGACAGATCTCTTGAGGTCCGAAATTCAAGACCAGCCTGGTCAACATGGTGAAACCCTGTCTCCACTAAAAATATACACACAAAAAAATTAGCCAGGCATGGTACTGTGTGCCTGTAGTCCCAGTTACTCAGGAGACTGAGCCAGGAGAATCGCTTGAATCTAGGAGGTGGAGGTTGCAGTGAGCCAAGATCATGTCACTGCACTCCAGCCTGGGCAACAAAGTGAGCTCTGTCTGAAGAAAGAAAACTAAGAAAAATAAAAACCAGACAACACTACTTGATGGTGTTAGACTGCAGAGAATAGCTACCCATGGAGGAGGGATTTTGTTAAGAGGGGACACAGGGGCTCTGGGATCCAAGTTATGTTCTGTTTCTTGAACTGGGTTCTGCCTACAGAGGTGTGTTCAGTTGGTGAAAATTCATCAAGGTGAGTGCTTATGGTATGTGCACTTTTCAACATGAATCTTACAATTAAGAGTAAAAATTAAAAGTAAAGTAAAGAAGAAAGGCAGAGCAGACTTCAGGGCAAGAGAAGCTACCAGGGACAACAAAGGGCATTACATAATGATAAAGGAGTCAATTCTCCAAAAAGACATAACAATCCTTAACACGTACGCACCTAATGACAGACGTCAAAATCCATGAGGCAAAAATTGACAGAACTTCAAAGGAAAAAATAGATGAATGCGTGATTAAAGTTGTTGACGGCAACACCCCTCTATCATAAACGAACAGACCCACAAGCAGAAAATCAGTAACGACAGAGTTGAACTCAACAGCACCATCAATCAACTGGATGTAACAGACATCTATAAACCACTTCATCCAACAACAGTGGAATACCCATTCTTAAGCTCACATGAAATATTCACCAGGATAGACCACATTCTGGGACACAAAATTCACATTAATTTATTTATTTATTATTTTTATTTTTGAGAGGCTGGAGTGTGGCAGCATGATCTCAGCTCACTGCAACCTCCGCCTCCCAGGTTCAAGCCATTCTCCTGCCTCAACCACCTGAGTAGCTGGGACTACAGGCGCCCACCACCACGACCGGTAAATTTTGTATTTTTTCAGTAGAGATGGGGTTTCACCATATTGGACAGGCTGGTCTTGAACTCCTGACCTCGTGATCTGCCCGCCTTGGCCTCCCAAAGTGCTGGTATCACAGGTGTGAGCCACCATGCCCGGCACGTTAATAAATTTAAAAGAAATCACACAATATCTGCTCTTGGGCCACAGTGAAATTGAACTAGAAATCAGTAACAAAAAGATAACTGGAAAATCTCAAAACATGGAGATTGAACAACACACTTCATGCGCCACACAGGTTAAAGAAGAAATCTTGAGTGAAATTTAAAAATATTTTGGACTAAACAAAAATAAAACACAACTTATGAAAATTTGTGAGTGCAGTGAGAGCAATGTTTAGAGTGAAATTTGTAACATTGAATATATATACTAGAAAAGAAAAAGATCTAAAATCAGTTATCTAAGGTTCTACCTTAGTAAACTAGAAAAAGGAGAGCAAATTAAATCCAAAGCAAGGAGATACAAAAATATTAAAAATTAGGGCATAAATCAATGAAATTCAAAATAGAAAATCAATAAAGAAAATCAATGAAACCAAAAACTGGTACTTTGAAAAAAATCAACAAAATTGTTAAGTCTGTAGCTAGACTAAGAACATAAGTGAGAGGACACAAGTTACTAATATCAGAAATGAAAGAGGGAACACACATTGCAGATCCTATGAACATTAAAAGGATAATGACAAATACTCTGAATAATTCTATGTCCACGAATTTGACGGCCTAGATGAAATGACCCAACTCCTTGAAAGACACAATCTGACAAAACTCAGACAGGTTTTCAACATTGTGTGTCTGTTCAACATTGTTCAAGTTCAACTAATGCCATTAAGACAGGAAAAGGAAAAAAAAAAAAAAAAGTACCTAGATAAGGAAGGAAGAAATAAAACTGTCTTTGTTCACAAATGACAGGAAAATCTATGTAGAAAATTAAAAAAAAAAAAAAAAAAACTCTACCAAAAAGCCCCCGAAACTAACAAATTATTATAGCAAGGTTGCAAAATACAAGGATAACATACAGAAGTTAATCTCTTTCTATAAACCAGCAATGAGCAAGTCACCCCCAAAAATAAAATACCTAGGTATACATCTAACAAAATATGTATAAGATTTGAGGAAAATTATAAAACTGTGATGAAAGAAATCAAAGAACCAAATAAGTGGGGAGAGAATCCATGTTCATGGATGGGAAGTCTGCTCAATACTGTCAAGATGTCAGTTCTTCTCTATTTGATCCATAAATTCAATGCAATCTCAGTCAAAATCAGTTGTGACTATTCACAAACTGAACCTAAGGTTTAAATGGAGAGGCAAAAGGCCTAGAATACCCAACACATTGTTGAAGGAGAAGAACAAAGTTGGAGGACTGGCATTCCTGACTTTAAGACTTACTATAAAGCTGCATTAATCAAGACAGTGTGATAAACAGGCAAATAAATCAGTGGAACTGAATAGGGAGCTCAGGAATTGATTCACGTAAATATAGTCAACTGATTTTTGACAAAGGATCCAAGATGATATAATGGAGAAAAGAAAGTCTTTTCAACAAATGTTCTCAAACAGGTGGACATCCACATGCAAAAAATAACTGAATCTAGACATAGGCCTTATACCCTTCACAAAAATTAATTCAAAATATATCATAGAACTAAATGTAAAACAAAAAATGTAAAACTCCTAGAAGGTAAAATAGGAGAAAAGTCTAGAAAACCTTATGTTTTGTGAGGACCTTTTAGATACAATATTACGGCATCATCCTTGAAAGAAAGAATTGATATACTGGACTTCATTAAAATAAAAAAAAGTCTACTTTGTACAGGCACGGTCAAGAGATTGAAAAGAGAAGCTGAAGACTGGGAGAAAATATTTGTAAAAGACATACCTAATAAAGGACTGTTATCCAAAATATACAAAGAACTCTTGAAACTCAACAAGAGAATGAACAATTTGATTTAAAAATGGGCCAAAAGCTTGAATAGACCATCTCACCAAAATAACCTACAGATGCTAAATAGTACATGAGAAGATGCTCCAAACCTTAGGCCATTAGAGAAACACAAACTGAAACCACAACGAGAGACCATTGCACACCCATTGGAATGGCCAAAATCCAGAACACTGACAATACCAAATGCTAGCGAGAATGTGGAGCAACAGGAACTCTCATTTGCATTCACTGCTCCTGAGAATGTGAAATGGTACAGCTACTTTGGAAGACAGCTTGGTGGTTTCGTACAAAACTAAAAATCACCTTACCACACGATCCAGAAATCGCCTTCCTTGGTATTTACACAAAGAAGTCGAAAACTCGTATCTACACAAAAACCTGTACATGGATTTTTTATAGCAACGTTATTCATAATTGTCAAAATTCGGAAGCAACCAAGATGTCCTTCAGCAGGTGAACAGACAAACTGTGGTAGATCCAGACATTGGAATATTATTCAGTACAAAGAAAATGAGCTATAAAGCCATGAAATGATATGGAGGAAATGTAAATGCACATTCAGAAGCTGATCCGAAAAGGCCACACACTGTATGATTCCCACTCTATGCTATTCTTGAAAAAGGCAAGATTATGGAGACAATAAAAAGATGAGTGGATGCCAGGGGTTGCAGAGAAGGAAGAGAGGAATGAATAGACAGAGCACAGAGGATTTTTAGGGCAGTATCTGTATGATACTATAATGAGGGGTAGGTGTCATTATAAATTTGTCTGAAAATTGAGTGATTTTGTCTTTAAAAAATGAACAAACTGGTCTAAAGAATGAGTGAATGTATATCACCAAGAACACACCCTAATGTAACCATGGACTGCAGGTGATGTTCCTGAGTCCATGTACGTGCATCAGTTCTAACAGATGTACTGCTCTGGTGGGGGATGTTGATAACGTGTGGGGCCATGCATGTGGGCACGGGGGTCTATGGAATATCACTGTACCTTCCTCTCGGCTTTGCTGTGAACCTAACACTGGTCTTAGAAAGAAAGAAGGGTCGTGGTTCAGAAATACTGGTGCAAAGTCTTGAACGGAATAAGGGAATCAGCCCTAGGCACAGGGCTCTCTAAGGAAAGGGCATGCCAGGCATGGGGAACAGAACACACAAAGGCCCTGAGATGGGATCTGCTTGGAAGACATTTGTAGGCTCATATACAGCAACTGCTATGATATACTGTTAAAAGAAATATCAAGGTGTGCAGGAGCATACACAGAATGGGAATGTTGCGTCTGTGTGTGCGTATGTGTATTTCAAAAACTGTGCACAAAAGTTTTGTGTAGACCTTCCAGAAGGATTCAGAGGCAACAATGGTGACTTCTTAGAGTGACGGCACTTCTCTGGGAGCAGCCAGAGAAGACCCAGAGGCCTGGAGAGTTGAGGGGTGAGAGAAGCTGATTTTTGCCATATATCCTACTGTATTCTTTATATTTTTACCATATACATCTATCACTTTATAGAAAAACAACACAAAATGAAGTAACAGAGGCCTTGGCCCTGCTGCAGGGAGCCACATGGTTTCTGCAGTGACACCCTCAGCCCTTTAACATTCACAGTTCTCCCGATGCCATGGGCGAAGGGTCTGGAGAACTTTGCAGAAATGGAGTCACAATGGATCTCATGGTCTCAATGGGCGAGATCAGCCATGAGCTCTCCCCCAACGGCACTGCACTGTGGGAAAAAGAAGGCAGAATCCCCTAAAGAAAGGAATTCGCCCCGGCTCCCGTGATGAGGAGCTGGAGTTGCTGGTGCCCCAATGTGGTCTCTGGTCCACTTTACCCAAAAACGCGTCAGCTGTCTTCCTGAGGCCTCAGCTTCCTCATCTGTACCCTAAAATACCCATCAAGTTCCCTGCATGGTGTCACTTAGGAAGATGTGGAGGCCAAGACCAGAGCTGGTGCAGGGAGATGAGTGAGGAGCCTTGCCTGGGTGGAGACCTGTGAAGTGGATGCTGACGGGAGCCACCAGAAGTGGGGAACTGAAGCACTGGGGCCCTGTGGGAGGGACTGTGATGGCTCAGCCTGGAGGGAGGAGCAGGGGCCTTGGGAGAGGATGAGATGCGTCCATGCGAGGGACAAGAATGGCCAGAGCCCTGTCAAGGGCAGGCTTGGGCTGGTGCAAGTTGTTGGGGAGGCTGCCTCATCCCTGGCACTGCACTATGCGCTAGAATGTTCTACAAGAATGAAGATGCTGTATGTGGCACTGCCCATCATGGAAGCCACGAGTGTTGAGAGTACTTAAAATATGGTGCGTGCTGCAGAGGACCTGAATTTTTAATTTCATTTCATTTTAGTTCATTTAACATTAAAATAAATTTCAACTGGCACATATGGGACATGGGTCCTGCACAGGACAGCACAGCGCTCAGAGTTGACAGTGATTAGGTCATGAGGGCCCCACCCTCATCAATGACGAGTGCCTTATAAAAGAGGGTCCAGGCAGCCCTGTGTACATCTTTCTCTTGTGAGGATGTAGCAGCAAGGAACCATCTCTGAGGAACCAGACAGCACTCACTCACCGGACAGCGAATCTGCCGGCACCTTGATCTTGGACTTCATAGCCTGCAGAACAGTGAGCAATACATTTCTGCTGTTTCCAAATTATCCATCTAAGATATTTTGTTGTTGCAGCCCAAAAAGTCTAAGACAGGAACCAGTAGAGCTCCTGGAGGCCACAGATCCAGGGAGCAAGAGGGCTGGCATGGATCTGTCTCCTCAGGCCTCCTTCTTAACCACCAGGCTCTATCCCCTGTCCCCAGTGAAGGAAAGAATAAACAAACAAACAGGCAAAGTTGAAAGTCTAACACCAAATGCTGGTGAAGAGGTGGTGAAACAGGCACTGCAAATGCAGGTGGGACTGAAACCAGCAATCAGGACGACTGGCTGCATCTGCCCAAATAGAAAATGTCCTATCTCAGCCCATCCAGTTCTTGTCATCTACTCCAGAGAAACCCCAAACACAGGAAGGTATGCATGAGGCCGATCAAGTGGAAACAACCTAATTGTCCCTCACAGCAGAATGGCTGCCCTGTGGCATATCCACACTAGCGAATACCACTCAGCAGCCTCTTTTTACTGCAAAAGATCTTCATAGTCTAACATCATTGGAGCTCTTATTTCCTGGCCTAGTACACGACAGAATAACATAACAATGCCATAATCACTCATGGTGAACCCAATCACACGCATGCACACACGTGCACACATGAGTGCATATACACTCACCAGTACCATATATTTCCCACAGACACATATGACTACGGAAGCACAGGGCAGATATTCTGGGCATCTCTGTCCTCCGTGGTAAAACAGCTGCCTACAGAAGTGGAGAGAAGGGCCTGGACTCCAGGATGGCAACCGTCCGAGCTCCCTGTGCCCCTACTCAAAATGCTTTCATTTTTGCCAGGAGGAAGAGCTCATGAGATACTTATATAATTAGAATGTTAATAATAAATAAAAGAGCAAATCTATAATCCTCTTCTAGAATTAGCATTGTTGTACACACTGTTAGGTGTTTTCTTCTTTAACTTTCAAAGGAAGATCGTTCATGTTTAAATAATGCCCTTTGTCACCCAAACATGTTCTCCTTCTGCCAATTCAATGTGTACATTTCCTATGTTTACTGGATTTATATACTTAAGAGAGTTGTTTCTTTTCCCAGCAGAGTCCATGGAGCTTATGGACTCACCACAGCGCAGATTCACGCCACCAGCACCCCATTGCAGCAACTCTTGATCAAGTACTTTACAGAGTAACAATTCAAAAGCAGCCTCGTAGCCTGAGCTATAAATTACAGAAAATCCATAGCACTAGGCTTATAGGTAGTGCTTTAAATATAGATCATACGTTCTACAGCCGTAGCAATGATGATCCCAAGAATCAGCCTGTACAAACCTATAAATAGTGACGGCTGTCTGTGTTTGCACAGAAGCTGTGATGTCTCTTGGCGCCCACCATTCATTAAAACCGATGTGCACACTGAAGCTGGTGGGTCCATCGGGATTTCGCATTTGGGGAAAGCAATTATGTAGGCAATTAAATTCTGGCGCCCTCACCAGCCTTCGCTCTGAGATATTAATAATAGTGCAAGGGTTTTCCAAAGCCTACGGGGGAATAACATTCACTTCTCTATTTGGCAGAGGGCTCTGCCGTCCCACAGCTTGGGGTGCGACAAAGATTACACGTGGTACTTCAGGCTGCAGTTTGGGGTCACACACCCTGCCAGTTCTTTTCAATTGCTACTTGGGGGGGATCTGTGAGTCTACACACTGCGGCATACAGGGAGCCTCCCTGTTCCTGGGGATGGGCCCCGGAGGGCCATCAGCAGCTGGGAGTGAAGGTGCAGACATTAGAACAAGGTAGGCAGGTTCTGTTCTGGTGGAAACCTGGGACTCACAGCAAAGATGGGAAATGGAGCCTTCATTCGGCAACGGGCCTGAAGACCGCAGACTCGCCAGGCGGGAGGAGTGTCCCTGAGATGCAGGCCCTGCTTTATATTTGATCATTTGAGTCTCTCATTCATTGATTCTTGTGCTCACTCATTCAACCAGTATTCACTGAGCACAGTGCCTGTGCCAGGCATGGGGGCCAGGCCACGGGGGTGGGGGGTGGTAGGGGCAAGACTAGCAAGCACAGGGCAGTTGGAGGGGCTGAGAAGCAGCCAGGGGTGTGGGGTGGGGCAGTACTGGGAGACGGTGGGAGGCTGAGGATGGGGACAGGCCTCAGGACTCAAAGGACTTGACCTTTGGGCTTGACCTTTGGACCTTTGACCTCAGGACTTGACCCAGCATGAGTGGAAGTATGGATTTTATCCTGGGAGAAACAGGAACCCTGGGAGGGTCTCCAGCCAGGAAGAGCTGAGAGCAGATTGACATCTCCTGGAAGGGCACTGGGGCCACCAGATAGAGGATAAAGTGGGCAACAGCAGAGATGGCCCCGGGGACCAGGGGTGCGGGGCTGCTGCATCGGACAGGGAGAGATGGGGCAGCGGGGACTGGGTCAGGGCTGACAGAAATGCTGAGCAAGGGGGCGGATCCCAGATCTGTTTTAACTATATTCACTTTAACAATATTCAACCAAGTCTTTTTATCAAAAGCCCCCTGCAGCTAAATCTGTAATGAATGAAAAAACTTCCAGTGCACTATTAGTGCTACAAATCAGACTCTCACATAGGAGTTTATGTGCTGTGTAAGTGAGAGGTTGTTTGTTTCACTGTAAGGTTCCCCCAAGCAGCCCTCAGCCACTGTGAGGTTCCTTCAAGCAGCCCTCAGCCACATATCCACAGTACGGAGAGCAGAATTGGAGAGCCTTTCATTCCCTCAGGACTCCCGACCCCCAGTGACCCGACCAAACACCAATGTAGGCACCAATGTGAAGGCCTTTGCAGCTTGTATCAGGGTTATAACCAGGAGACCTGATGATATGGAGATGAACCTGGAAGACCCGATGGGCCTCATGGAATCACTTAGGAAGCAGAGGGGAAGGCAGGAGTGGACAGGGTGGAAGGGAGGGAGGAGAGATTTGAAGGCTGAGAGGATTCAGCCACCCTTCCTGGCCTTGAAGGTGGACATGAGCCAGGTAAGGCAGCAGCCTCTGGAGCTGAGAACCAAATTGACCCGGGCCCCAGCCCCAGCCCCGGCTCCAGCAGACAACCAGGAAGAAAACAGGCACCTCAGTCCTACAGCCTCAAGGAACTGAATTCTGACAACCACCAGAACGAGCAGGAAGTGGATTATCTCCCAGAGCATCTGGCAAAGAGCACAGCACTGCGGAGACCCAGAGAGGGAAGCAGGCAAGCCCACCTGCACCCCTGACCCACAGGCTGTGTGTAGCAATAAATCAGTGTTGCTTCAGCTGCTGAGTTGGTGGTAAATTGTTCTGGCAGCGATAGACATCACTCCTGTGATCCTCCTGACCAGTTGTGAACACTGGTTTGGGAATCACATTCCATCCACGAGGAAAGTCAGGCTCAGGGAAGGGTGAACATGTACAAGGTCACAGTGGGACCCGGGGCAGAGTTGGGGACACCCCACACCTGCCTCCTGGCCCCAAGGGTCCTTCTTCCACCTCTGTGCTACCTACATCTCCTCCACCCTGCTTAGACGATCCTCAGAAGAAAGGTGTGCTCATATCCAACATCAACTAAAGACTCCAACGAAGGGAACAAGCCACAGATGAGGACAGGTGGAGAGAACCACCCCAGTGTCCACCTGTAGGGCACACGGGGTCCCACCTGTGGGGCACCACATCCCATCTGCAGAGAAAGGCTCTTTTCAGTCAGCAGCCTGCTCATTTCCAAGACAGGCATCGCACAGGGACAGCCAGAGTTGGGGCATCTTTTAAGGGCTTCCAAAGCAGGCAGTAACAACAAGCACTGACCTGCTGTCAGACGCTTTCCAGAACCAAAGGGATACAATATAAATCCAGGTTCATGAGAGACATGATCACAGAACGACCAAGAATCCAGCAGACTGTCCAGGCTATTCAGCTCACCAGCTGTAACCTGGGGCACGTTACTCCATCCCTTTCAGCCTTGGTTTTCCTCACCTGTCAAATGGGGTCACACCAGGTACAGCCCACCTCCCACAAAGATGTGTAGGTGAGTGAGCAGGACTGAGGACAGGTCCTGGCTGGTGTGGCTATCACTGTCCCTGCACAGTGACTGCAGGGTGGCTGCTTTCCAATCGCCCACTGCAGGGACTCCCAAGCAAACAACGCAAATGATCAGTGTACAACATTCTGCACTGTCACCCGTGACCACAATACTCTAGGTCGGAAATCACATTAATCTACAAATAAGAGTAATATTTCCTTATTTTTTGTTATTGCAATGTTTAACCAAACCATAAAAAAATAATGGAGTTAATTTATCATGATTTCTCATGGATTATAGGAAAAGGCACAGATAGCAAAGCCATTAAAATAAAAATCGAAACATGCACCAAGCCTCGAGTGCAGGAGCGTCTTGGTTACCGGAATTAGAGTGAATTAGGGTTGTTAAGAGGATTTAGTCACGGAAGATGGATAACGTGCAGTTCATACAGCTGTTTCGGACACTCGTAAGTGGAGAGACACAGTCCTTAGCTTGTATTAGAAACCTCATGCAGTGAAGAGAGTCTATTTTTAGTGTTTGCCCTCCGGGTGAGTGGCAATGAACTTAGGTCCAAATGTGCAATGTGCGGGAGGCAGGGAGTCTGTGCCGGCCTCCAGGAGGCAGACTGACCACAGAGCAGGCCAGGGCAGGCCACCTGGATGGAGGCTCGGATGAAGAAGGGCTACCAAGGGCACCTGTCAGGCGACAGCATGAACACACAGGGTGGGTATTGGAGAAGACGTCCAGGCAGGCCTGCACATTCCCATCTCCAGGTCTGCTTGTAGAAAAGGTGTGCAAATCATTCAAGACGGTCTAAAAATATGACATGTTTTCAGGAGGAAGAGCCAGCTTCCACCGCTGAGAGACTCACGCAAAGAGGCCACATGCCCACTTCCTGTAACTTGAGAGAGATAATGTTGCTAAATTAGGAGATTCTTTTTGCTAAATGGCTCTCCTTTAGGGAGAAGTGAAAAGCTCAATGTCAGAGCGACACTACTTGAAGAAACTACCATGAGCCTCAAGAAGGGCCTCTGCACGGGGATGAGGAGAGGAGGCCTCCCTGCCACCAACCCCACCTCCCCACCATCACCTCCCCATCATGCTCTCCATTGGACACAGAGCTTACAGCACACCTGCTAGGTGCCAGGCACGGGGTGCATGCCCTGCACACAAAAATGAGCCAGTCACTGCTGCCCTGGGTTTACCTTTGGTGGAGAAGATGGATCATTAACGAGAGAGTGAACAGGATGATTATTGTGCTGGGGGCCCTCATGACCACCCCAGGTTGAGTGAGTCACTAGAGGACTCACAGGACTCGGCTGCAGCTGTACTCACAACTGTGATTTATAGCAACCGCAGGCAAAGCACACCCAGCAAAGAAAAACGTGCCTGGGGCGAAATCTGCCAGAAACCAGGCACAAGCATCTGAGGGTCCCTCCCAATGCAGTCACATTTTGGGGGATTTTCCCCAAAAATGGCCACAACATCACCTCCAACCTCATACGTTCTTCTCGCAGCATGGCTTTGCAGCCTCTCGCTGACAGGTGGGTTCATGTCAACCTCACCCTGAGTCAGGGAAGGCCGACTCTAAGGCAGGAGTGAGACTGTGATCCAAAGCCAGATCACAAGCAGTGACAGAACTTGAGTCTGTTTCTCTCGGGTTGCTCACTTCTGCACCTCAAGCTGCCTATGCAAAAGCTAGAGTGGAAAGGACCCAAGGCCCAGCTCATGGCCCTAGCCGAGCTCCCAGCTGTCAGGGGCTGAACTGTATTCCCCCTAATATGTATATGTTGACGTTTTGATCCCCAGTGACACAGAATGCAATATTTGGAGAAGGCGTTTTTTAAAGGGGTGATTACATTAAAATGAGGCTGCTGAGGGGGTGGGAGTGCCAATCCAATCTGACTGGTATCCCTGTATGAAGAAGAGATTTGGACAGTAAGAGTTTACAGGGGGAAAAGATCACCCCAGAATGAGGGGTGAGAGGCTTCACAGACGAGGTCTCACTGCTGGGCCTTGACAGATGGGTACACTCCACAGGAGGCCAGGAGCCTTCCGGCAGGAGGAGCAGCACGGGTGAAGGCCAGGGAGTGAAGGTGGAGGACTGGCTTAGATGGAGGGTTAAGGGCTGGGGGCTAGAGGACCTCCTAAGCCTCTGGTCAGAGCAGGGCTGTGCTGAGGCTGGCACACCAGGTTGAGAGAGCGAGCATCCATATATGCATGCACACATGCACTCATGCACGCACACACGCATGCACACATACACTCATGAACGCACACATGCATGCACACACTTGCTCAAGCACACGCTTGTGCATGTAATACTCATGCACACCTTCACACACACTCCTGCACAGCTTCAACCCTCACACACATGCATACACACACACAGGCATGCACACTCCTGCACAGCTTCAACCCTCACACACACAAACATACACAGGCACGTGAACACATCACAGCTTCACAGCCTCACACACAGGCACATACACACTCTTGCACAGCCTCGCACACACAGCATCCACACACAGTCAGTCACACACAGGCATGCGCACTCATGTACAGCCTCACACTCTCATGCACGTTCACACACATTTGTCCTTAAGAGCACCACCCAAGGCACTGAGGCACTGAGTCAGGGCTGCCCTGTTGCACACACGGGCACCAGCACGACACCTTCTTGCCCACTCGCTCACTTGTGTTTCCTTTGGCCCACACAGTTTGTGACTAAAATGCCTGGCCCAGGAACCTTCCACAGAGAGCCCCCCAGTCTGGCCCACTTCGCAGTGTGAGGCCCAAGAGCTGCTGAATTCCCTCCAGGAAAGGCCTTCCACAGGTCCACGCGTGAACCCTCCCTGGTGACTGGTGCACCTAAGTAGCTTTCCTGAAAATACCATAATACACAAAATCGACATTGCTCCAGGTAATCTAGGCCACAAGGTCACCAGCGTCCAAAGGGCAACTCCCCCTGCCCAACACAAAGCCCACAACGCAGACCCGGGCCAGCCTAGAGAAGGCCAGACCCCCAGTCTTCTCATCCCCACATCCCAGCCAGCCCCGGCCCAGGCTAGGAGTCCTATGCAAGGGATGTGTATTGTTGTTTTTCCTTAAAATAAACCGCTACCGAAGTTTGGTAGAAATTCCGAATCAGAGGAGGGTTCTGGGAAAGCCAGCGCCCTAGGCTTGTTGAGAGTCAGTCCGAGGCTGCTCGTGTAGGCAGGCACGCAGGGAGCCTTCCTCCTGGGGCCGGCCCTGGGAAAGCAGCCAGGTTGCGAGAAGGAGCATCCAAATTGCTCCACACAGCTGATCCTTGCTTGGAAAATTGTCAACCTGGGACTCATAGCAACGATGGGAAAAGCCCATTGTCAATCATATCAATAAAACCATGTAGGCTACCAGATCAGACCAACTCTTGCCTAAAACCTGCTCTGAGTTTTGGTTTGGAAGCCATGGTCCACTTCACAGTCAGGGGTAAAGTAAGTTGACTGCACCTGCCCCCAACCCCGGACCACCTTTCCTCCCTCTACTCAACTCACTCAGGGCTAGGAATCCCCACCAGAATCAATAGATCCCTGGGCTAAACCCAGTGACTCCTGTAATCCTTATTAAAACCCTGTATTCAACCTCATACTACTCATTCACACACATTATAGTAGATAAGAAAAATAAATGCAAAGAAAACGCTATACAAGACTCAAAAGGAAACGTGGAGAGATGTGTTTTTGAGTAGCCATCCTGGTAAGCCCCGGGCTGAGGACTTCTCGGGGTGCGGGACTTTCAGAGCTAAAACCAGGACCCTCTCTGCTACACTGAGAAAAGATGTTCACTCTAAACTTGAGGCAGAAAAAGGTTACTTAAGACACAAAAAGCCAAAACAAAGAAAAAACTGGATACATTTTACCACATCAGAACTAAAAGCTTCTGTTCAACTAAGAACACCATAAACAAAGTGAAAAGACACATAACAGACAGGACATGAATATTTGCATCCGGCAGAGGATCGGGTTCCAGACCAGATCAACAGCACTCACAAACCACTCGGAAAAACACGAACGACCCCTGAAAAAAGAGGGCAAAGTAAATGAAGAGGCAACGCTCAGAAAGTGAAATCCAAATGGCCAAGTCACATAAGAAAAACTCTCAAGCAATCAAGGCAATGCAAATTAAACAATGTAATTTTCACTTCTCTGGAGGATTGGCAAAATTTCAGCATGTGAATGTATCAAGTGCTGGTGAGAGAAACGGGTACCTCCGACACTGCTGTTGGGAGTGACACAGCCACTATGGGAAACAGTCTAGCAATAGCAGGCTAAATTTAAAATGCATTCATCCTAAGCCCCAGGAGTTCCATTCTTAGGATGTGCCTTACCGAGAAATGCTTGTACAGGTGCGTCCAGCGCCTCATGCAGGTTGGCCCCTGCAGCACAGCCTGTGACAGGATCTGAGAAGGTCCTCCATGGCCATCGATAGCAGAAAGGCGAAAACAGCCATGGAATATTCTAAAGCAATTAGACAGAACCTATGAAGCCAGATAAATCTCCAAGACATACTGCAGAATGGAAACAGCTTCACAACGAGAAGTGCTGTGTGATGCCATTTCTTTAAAAAGCACACGCTTATGTCAAGAAAGTGTGGTGGGAAACGCCATGAATGGTAACAGTGGCTTCCCTGGGGAAGGGCGAAGGGTGGGGGGGATTCATGTTCCAGAGGGATTTGAGCCTTATTTGCAATGTTTTCAATTTCTCACTTGGAGGATGTATTCATGATGTACTAGTGTAATTAAATATATACGTGTATGTGTTTGAGTAATTTTTTTTCCAGAAAAGCTTATCCCCTGAGTTGGAGACCATATTATTCATTCATCCAATAAAATATTTATGGAGTCCCAAGTACAGGGTAGGCCTTTTTTTTTTTTTTTTTTTCAGACGGAGTCTCGCTCTGTCACCCAGCCTGGAGTGCAGTGGTGCGATCTCAGCTCACTGCAAATTCCGCCTCCTGGGTTCATGCCATTCTCCTGCCTCAGCCTCCCGAGTAGCTGGGACTACAGGCGCCCGCCACCACACCCAACTAATTTTTTTTGCATCTTTAGTAGAGACGAGGTTTCACCATGTTAGCCAGGATGGTCTCGATCTCCTGACCTCGTGATCTGCCCGCCTCAGCCTCCCAAAGTGCTGGGATTACAGGTGTGAGACACTGCGCCCGGTCCTAGGCCATTTCGAAAGATTGCGGATCACTCCTTTCCCTTCAAACAAAAACAGAGCAATCAGCTTGGTCATCAGCAAAGTTCCCCAGCAGACAGCAGTCTGGTAATGGGGTGACAGCTGCGTGGGGATTTGGGATAAGTGGTGAGAAAATGTGAGATTCGGAGCAGGTGAAGGAGAAGCAGACCTGAGGGGCCACTGGCTGTGGGGAGGTTCTTGGCTCTCACAGGTGTGCCCTGAGCACCCTACGGGGAAAGGAGAGAAAGGAAGATGTGTAGCTGGGTCACACCTCTCCCAGGGCCTTCTCCAGCTGCCAGGACATCATGACTGCCTTTTGCCTCCAAGCACCCATTGGTCACAGGAAAGAAAACTGAAGGCTGCAGGGTGATTTGCAATGCACGGCGGGGTTTGCAGGTCAGGTGAGCCTTGCACTGCCATGCTGGAGTTTGTGATCCCAGCACCCATCTCCTTCTGTGATCCTGCTGGAAATCTCAAGCTGGTTATGGCAGGGATGCCAGCTCCATTTCTGGACTGGAGGAGACAGTGAGCTAGGTCTCAGCTGTCCAGTCCTCCCCACTCCCCCACTCCAGTAACTGGTTCAAGGGCCAGTGACATGACCAAGCCTGAGTCTGGGACAGACAAGGAGAGGCTAGCTGGAGCTACAGACACCCAGTTTCCTGAATTAACAGATGGCCCTTTGCTTCTGTGTGTCTAGTCCATTTCAGTCACTTGCTACCAGAAAAGCCTGCTAAGTCCAGCTGGTTGTCATTAAGATTTCAAAAGAATTGGGCAACTCCAGACCCAATCCGGGTCTTCAGAGTTATTGCCTTCAGGGAGCCTTGCCCAGCCCCAACTCTGAGCTGAGCCAGGGAAACAAGGCATTAAATTTCAGACTGTCTTTTGCAGCCCCTAAAGCCACAACTTTTAATGAGCATCAGCTGGGACATGTCATGATATCATCGATCACGCCTTTCCCTTCAAAAAAAAAATGTTTAATAGGAAAAAAAAATCTCATTTAGTGCAGAAATAACCCACTACGAGTCAGCGCTTCGAAATCAGACTTCGAAGTCTGGAAGAATGAGTGGTTAATTTGTTCCTAAAGTAATGCAGCCCTGGCCCCAGAAATAGCACTTTACCCCTTTAAGGGTGAGAGTTAAGGTTCCCAAGCAAGCTCCAGGAAGTAGCCACACAAATCAGGGAAGCCGAGCTTCAGGTGGCAGCTGGGCAGATCCTCCTGGTTCCAAAAGGAACGAAGGCAAAGGGACCTTCTCGAGGTCTGGCATCAGAGCGCCCAAAGAGTTGTGGGCACACAGCCTGGTTCTTCCCTGGGTGCCGGGACCCTTGCTCCAAACCAAAATGTGGCGTTTGGACTGGGTCCTATCTGACTCAACGTTGACATGCACTGTTGAAACCAAGAAACCCAGCCACACCCTCTGCCTCAGCCCCTCCCAAGTGACCTCCTTTAAGTGCCAGCCTCATTCTGATGAATCTCAGATTGGAGCCTCCAGACCAACCACCAACCCAAGCTCCAGACTCAGACGTGCAATGGCCCAGGGTACACGGCCCCTCCAAATTAACATGGTTGGTACAGAATGCGTGCTTCCTCTCCCAGACCTCCCCTCTCCACAGAAAGTGAAGGTATGCACTGCAGGAGCCCCCCACCAGTCTCCCTCCTCCCCCACCAAGCCTTCCACACCTCCATAAACAGCACCACCATCCACCTGGTGCTCAGACCCCAGACCTGCATGGCATCCTGGATTTAGGGTACCCAAGTCATGAGTGGGTCCTATCAGCCCTGCCACTGAAATGCCCCAGTGCTTCCCACTTTCTCCATCTCTGAGGTACCCTCCTGTCCTCCAAGCAGCTGGCAACTCCCCTGCTGCCACAACCTCCAAATAAACCTGCAGCCACACAGCAGCCGCGAGGAGCTTTGTCTCAGACACTGAGGGACATGCAATTCCTCAGCCTAGAACCTGCCAGTGGCCTCAGGTTGCACATGTAAAACCCCTAGGGGCTTATGATGGAGGCCAAGGCCCATGGGCCACCTCCCCAAACTCAGGTCCTTCCAGTCCCCTAGCTCATGGGCTTCCAGCCTCAACCACCCTCCTGCTCCCCAGTGCCACCAAGCGAATTCTCACCTCGAGGCCTCCCTGCTCCCCGCAGCATCTCAGCATCTAGATCAGCGTCTGAAGCATTTTCAATGATGAATAATCATTTGCTGACCCACTGACAAAATATTCCGTTTTCTCCTTGGGGAAAGTGGGTCAGCAGTGGCTGAGCCCTGCCATCCATCCATCAAGGCCTAGACAGAGGCCGCAGAACTATTTTAAAAATGCCCAACGACTGAAGAGCACAAGGAACAGGTGAGGAGTTGCATAATTACTGCAGGCAGAACATGGGCTCCTGGTGGCCCTGAACACACTGCCAAGCTGCTGAAGGTTAGGACTGGCAACGCCCTTTCCCAAAATCCAACCCCGAATACGCCTCACTGTGCTTAGTACTCGCGCATTGCCAAAAACAGGGATGCCTTAGGGGAGGACACTGACACTCGTGGGCACCTACTCTGTGCAGGCACTGGGGGAGGAATTTCTGTCCCATTAGAGGGGGACAGCCTAGAGGGGCCTCATCTCCTTCTCTTTCCCGACTCCACCCTGGGAACTCAGCACAGGGACTGGCACTCAGTAGGTGCTCAATATTCCTGATGAGTGGATTCAGCTGCCCATCCTCTGTGCCTGGGCTAAGCTTCTGCCACGAGCTTCTCCTCCAAGGACACCACAGAAGGCCTGGCAGATAGTGCGCTCTCAAGTGTCCCCCAAATCCCCGTGTCCCCCCTTCTTGACTTTGTGACTCCACATTTCCCTGTATCTCAGGGTTTAACAACCCCAGCACTAGTCTGTGGACTACACTATTATCGCCTTGAGGGGAAGGAGGGCTCCTGGCAGTGTAGGATGCTTAGCAGTGTCCCTGGCTTCTGCCCACTGGGTGCCAGTGGCGTTCCCCCAGGTGTGACAACCAGAAATGTCTTCAAGGGAAAGCAGCATCAACCCGTTTCAAGGCACTGAAAAGAACCACTGATGGATCTAAACCAGAGTTTCCCGAATGGCCTGATCCCAGAGTTTCCTGGTGCTTTGGTTAAAAACACAGATTCTCCCAGGAGATTGTAAGGGGCAGGTCTGGGTGGGGCCCCTGGAACAATCTGTAATAAGTGCCCCGGTATCCTCACCAAGGGCGGAAACACTGACCTAGCTTCCTCCACCCCACTCAGGGTTCTGCCTGCTGGACACCTGGTACTCATGCACCCAGGGTCACTGAGCACAGTCAACACTCTAGCCTTGTCGCAGGAGGCCTGAGGCCCCTCCCCATCCTCAACTCCTCTTTCCTGGCCCAGCTGGGGCCCTGGCCATTTTCTGGATTCCTCAGGTCCCTCTTCCTAGATCCCATCCATGGAACTGCAGCTGTACCCTCTCCGGGGCCTGATGTCTGCCCAGCAGGGGGCCAGGGGCCAACCCACATGGGTGGAGGCCCACGGCCCTCCCTGGGGAAGAAGAGCGAACAAGCACAGAGCCCTCCCTTGAGTGACCAGCGCTGTCCATATGATCCCAACTGCTGCCCCCAAGACGCAGGTATTGGATCACCCCCATTTTACAGATGCAGAAACTGAGGCGCATTAAGGTCAAATGCCATGCGCACAGGCTACTGCAACTGGTAGAGGGGAATTCCAAACCCCAGACTGCCTAACCCAACGCCAGCACTTCTGAGCCTGCGGGCGCTGCCCTTGTTTAGGCAGAGACTCTGGCGACTTTGCTGCGGCGGGGAAGCCCTAGACCCGAGGCGCCCACCTCTGTGGCTGGGGGCGCAGCGGGCACCCTGGCCACCCGCAAAGGCCAAGGGCAAGGGATCCAGGCGGGGTCGTCCCCCAGCGCCTCGTGCCCGGCCGGGACCCCAGTCCCCGCGTCCCGCGTCCCCTCCCCGCAGCGAGCGCTTACCTTGCGCAGGGCCTCGGGCGGTGGAGACGGCGTCCCGGGCCCCGAAGGCGCTCAGCAGCGAGCGCAGGGGCGCAGGACAGCGGACGCGCCCCCCGCCACGGCCGCGCATCCCGCCGGAGGGCCGCGGAGCCGAGCGGGGGCCGCGGGAAGGCGCCGGAGGGCGGGACCGGGACCAGGGCCGGGGGCGGCGCCGCCACTCGAGGCCGGCCCCTCCGCCGGGCGGGGGCTCCGAGGGGCGCCGCTGTGACCTTGACCCGCCCGGAGCCCCAGCCTGGCCCGGGCGAGCTGGAGCGGGAGTGGAGACCTCAGCGCCGTGCCCGGGGCCTTCCAGGGACACCCTAGAAACGTTAAAGGGACAGCCGGGCGGGAGGTGTAGCCGCCGGTTCCCCGCGCTGTAAACAGGCAGCAGCGCTGGAGCCGCTGTGGGGCGGCGGGCGAGTCGCTTGGCCTCTCTGAGCCTCAGTGGTCTGGTGTGTAAAATGGGCTGGGGCTGAAGTGGGATGGGCCGAGACTGAGCGGGGCCTGGCGCTCCCTAAATTGGAGACTCCTTGGCTGCCTTTAATGTAAGGGCGGTGGGAGGCAGGAACCACTGCTGCCTTTCGAATAAACCCCATATATTTACCTTTTTTGCTATGAAACAAAACATTCGTTTTTAGCTTAATGAGTGCTGCTTGGGGGACACCTTTGTAACCACCAACCAGTTCCAGAACTAGAACTGTGCCGGCCCTGTCCCCTGACCCTCCCAGCGCTCTCTCACAAAACGCCCTGTGCACCCACCAGCACCTGGGCATGAAGGGGTGGGGGTGACTCTCCGGAGGCCTCAGCAGCCTCTACTGACTTTGGGGTTTTTGCAGCCACAGCCCTGCCCTTGAGGCAGGATCCTGGTCTGAGATGGACTCAGGGTCCCCATCAGCACCCACACAGTCAGGTCCCATCAGCACCCACACAGTCAGGTCCCCCCAGCAGAGCTCCCGGTAAACCTCCTCCTGACACTCAGGTCCTCAGAGCCCCAAAGGAACGCCACTCCCCTCCTCCACTACTGAAGGCTTTCAAAGTGCACTCTGCTAAGGGACTAGGAACCCCGTTCCATCCCCCAGCGGCTCCCCCAGCAGGTGCAGTCAGTGGGCCACACAGCTGCCAGTGCAGTGCTGGGACTGGGATGTAGCCAGGCCTCCCAGCCACCTGCCTCCTCCCTGGCAGCCTGCCTGCTTCCCGCATCTCCCGCCCAGACTTCTCAGCCTCATCTTCAGAACTGCTTCACGGTAGTAACAGTCAGCAGCCAGCACCCGGTGGCACTGCGCTAAGCATACATTCCCTGAACCTTGAGAAAACTCACTGAGGAGGGCGCTGTTACTGTGCCCACTTAACAGATGAGAAAAGGCAAGCTCCGTGTCCCCCTCCTACTTCACCCTGTTTGCTCCTCCATCAGCTCCTGGAGAGAGGCACTATCACCAGACCCTCCTTTCTGGAGGAGGAAACTGAGGCTCAGAGAAGTGAAGTTACTGCCTAGAAAGTGAGAAAGGTGCAGCGTCCAGATTCAACGCTGGCCAGTGTTGCAGTGCTTTTGCTCTGTGCCCAGCTCATTGGTTTGCCCTGGTGAATTACTACCCAACCTTCAAGACCTGGCTTAAGTGTTTGTCTCTTTTCTGAAGACTTTAATCCTTCAGCCTCCCTGCCTGTCTTCCCCAGGCCTTTGGATCTCCCTTCCGCAGGCTCCCAGCACTATGTGCACACTCAACTGGGCATGTACCACATCCCACTGAGATTATTTGTCCACCCATCTGCCCTGCCCTCCCTGGGCTGGAATGTGAGCAGACAGGCATTGGCCCTGGTCACTCGGGGACCATGTGTTTTGCAGCCTTTGTCCCACTCTGCTGGGAATAGCATTTCCATTTCCTGCTGGAAGCCTCCTTCCCCAGTCTGTGGACCCAGGGCCCTTCCCTAATTCCAGGGGAGGGCTCATGACCTAGTCCAACCAACCAGCATAGATCATCCACCTGACCTCAGAGACTGGACCAGAAAAGTTGGTTCACAGAGGCACACATTTGGGACTTTGCTGGACTGGGAGAGAGAAGCGCATGTTATCCGCTAGTCCTGAGAAGAACCGTCTGAACATCCAGGGCCATTACATGGCTCAGAATCAAAACAACAGAGAAGAGGGAGGAGCCTGGACAGGGATGTAGCAGGGGCTACTGGCATTGTCCATGTGAGCAGCTGGTTCCAGCTGTGCCTGAAGGCAGCCCTATGGAGGATTGGAATTTTCAGTCCCACCCTCCTTGCGATTTCCTTTTCTCCCTAGCCTTGGTGGGGAAGAGGTCACTGAAGGGGAGAGAGTTAGGAGACGGAAATGTTAGCATGAAGGTAAATCCAAGGTGTGCTAGGAAAGGTCTCTCTCTTTCTCCTGGCCCTGCCGCCTGTCCACAGGCCAGAGCCTTCATGGCCCCTGATCTGTTTGCACATGGACCTAATGGTGACCTACAGAGCAGGGCTTCACATGGCAGGTCTACACAGCCCTCTCAAGCACACACTGCCAAGAAGGACGCTGACTAGCCCTGTCTGAGACCAGCAGACACTGTCGGCCTCCTTAGGTGTGGCCTAGGTTGGGGTCCCTGGACCCTTTGAACTCTGAGCAGGTTTCTTGAGAAGAGGATGCAGAGGGGAAAATGAAGGCTTATCATTCATACTCACTGAACACTTGTGACACGCCAGGCCCTGCACTATCCACTCCATCTGCGTTATCCCAGTTCATCTTCACAAAAATCTAAAGACAGTATTATTCATGATCCCCGTTTACAATAAGAAAACTGAGGCTCTCAGAGGCTCCCTGAGGCCCTGCTGCTAATATTAGGACAAGCCAAGCTCCAGGCCTGGAAACTGGACTCCAGGACCTGTGCGCTTTGCCAGAGCCGTATCACCCCTGGGTGCTTCTAGGGCAGAGGACAGGCTGGCGAGGCCCAGCCCCTGCAAGGAATCCAGGAGGGCTGAAGGCCACCCCATCAGCTGCTCCCTTGGGCCAAGCAGGACCCTCGGGGCCAGCCCTATGGGTAACATCCCTTCTTTGTGAGGACCCTCCATGGTGTCCTGGATGTCCAGGGGTTGGTCTGGGCTGTGGGAACACAGGCCAGCAGGAGCCCTGCTGAGAGGCTCCCCCTCGGCTGTAGGGCTGAAGTCTAGGACACAGCAAGGGCCATGAGGGACAAGGGGTATTGGTCTTTCCTGCAGCCACGTGCAATGGGGCATCTACTTGGCTAAGCCACCTAGCCCCACGTTTGAGCCCCACTCACTCCAGGGACTCTTATACTTCCAATGGGCTGAAATCGAAGTCCTTCTGGCTGGAGCAGAAAAGGCATCCCTGGGCCCCTGGAGAGACCAGGAGGAGGGGTGGTGACAGACATGGCTGAATCCAAGAGTTCTACTACCAAAGCTTCAAAGGACCACCTCCTTCCTTGGAGCTCCAGAGAAAGCCCCAAGCCGAGTGTGCTTGGACCTCCTCACAGCACCTCTGCCCAACTCTGAACTGGTCCTCATCACTCAGGGATGGGAGCTTCAGCTTAGCCAGGCTGGTGGCACCGGGGAGGATGGAAGTGGGGTAGGATCAGGTCACCTGAACCTCCTCTGCTGAGGCTTGGGGAGAGGAGGTTCTCCAAAAGCAGCTGTGGTGCAGCCACCTAGAGACAGGGAGAGCTTGGGGCAGAGCAGACACCAGGCTCTCCACGACACTGCGCTTCCAGGCCAGGCCAGCTCCTCATGCAGAGCTCAAGTCGGGGGAAATGGCCAGAATGACTGCGACGACAGCCGCCTGGGCAGGCACAGGGTCCCGGGCTCAGAAGGGCCCAGGCTTGGTTTCCTGCCGTACCGCCACCACCTCGCAGCTCTTCGTAATTTTTGAATAAAGGAACTGTACTTTCATTTCCATTAGACCCCTGGCAAATTCCACAGCAGGTCACGGCTGTGAGTGACCTCCCTGGACACACACACCAACCCAACAGCAGTGACTTGCCAAGTTCACTGTTTCTGTCTATGCTGGGAGTTCCTTCAGCATCCTTACGGCCCGCAGGAACCAGCTGGGATACCTTCACAACATTTTCCCTGCAGGCATGGAGTAACGACTAGGGGTGATTTCCTGTAAGCCTGTGAAACCCGGTTGCCCTGCAACTTGTGGACAAGTAAGACTTGAGTTCATGAAACCCAGTGTATGTGTATATGATACAGACCTCTGTGTGTACAACATCACAGCTCGGGATGGCCCAAAGCTTTCTTTCTCAGTGTTGGTTGGCAGTGCACCTGAGCTCCACTGGGTCACTAGGCTGCCTCAAGGATCAGTAAGAGTGCTGCCATTGATTGGCAATGTCTGATAATGGCAAGGGCCGGCAGAGTGGGGCATGTGTGCTACAGAGTAACCAATCTTTCTGCTGTCTGGGAGGAAATGAGGACTCTGCTCATAAGTGCTAAAATACTTAAAGAACATGTTGGGGTAAAGGCTGGCTATCACTGAGGGCAGAGACTGTGTGTAATCACCATTGGAAATCCCCAGTACCACATAGGCTTTGGTTCATGGTAGATGCTCAAATAATTAATAAAGAAAGATCTAAAAGGCACCACGAAGATGAGGTTTTACAGTGAGATGATGAAAATGGTTTGGAACAGGTGGAAGTAGTGGGCGCACAACATTGTGAATGTCCTAAATGCCACTGAATTGTTCACTTTAAAAGTGCTAATTTGGTATTACACAAATATCACCACTTCAAATAATTTTTTTTTAAGGAAAGGGTGACTCATGCCTATAATCCTAGCTGCTCAGGAGGCTGAGGTAGGAGGTTCACTTGAAGCCAGGAGTTCAAGACCAACCTGGGCAACATAGAGAGACCTCATCTCTACAAAAAATGCAAAAAGTAGTTGGGTTTGGTGGCACAAGCCTATGGTCCCAGCTACTCAGGAGGATCGCTGGAGCCCAGGAGTTTGAGGCTGCAGTGAGCCATGACGTGCCACTGCACTCCAGCCTGGACAACAGAGTAAAACCCCATCACTAAAAATCATAAACACATAATTTAAAAAAAATGTAAATGAATGAAATCCTTCTTTTAAAAAAAAGGCCACTGTAAGTTACTCAGAGTGACTGGAATGATCCCATCTTCTTCATCATAATCACTCCAGTACAGTACAGTACAGTCTTTTCTTTTATCATAAAAATCCATGGCACGTTTGCATTCTCTCCATACCCACACTTTTTCCCTCCAAATCTTCCAGCGGCACTCACCGTAGAGGAGAAGACACTCAGCCCCTCTAGCAGCCCCTGGGCTGCACCCTGGTGGCCCCAGGACACAAGCCACCCAGAGCTGGACCTGACCCCAGAAGAATTCTCCGTGAGCGGCCTGCTTCCCCTCACCCCAGGCTCCATCCCGCGTCTCTGCTCTTGTTCCTTTCTCCCTGCATCATCCCCGTCTCTCTGGGTCCCCGAGGCCCCAGCTGCTGCTGAATTTTGTGAATCGCTCTAAACTGCCTCAAATCCTCTTTGAGTCACGTGGCGGATATCCAGGAGCGACGGCTGTTATTTCTGGGGCAGGCGCTGTGGGCTGTGGGCTGGGCTTATCCTGGCAGCGTTTCCACCCTGCCTCAGGGACCCCTAACCCTGGGCTTCTCAGCATCTTGTAGAAGGGGACACAGGTCCATGGTCCCCCGGGCTGGGGGAGACGCCTTGCAAGGCCAGACCCTCTGCTGAGCTCTGTCTCCAGCTGTAGGATTCTCAACCGCTCTATCCTTTGTCAGCGTGCCGAGTGAGGTTAGGAGTCTGAGCGATCCGCTTCCCCCTGTGAAGCCCGGGGTGGGTTTCTGGATCAGCTCTGCCGGCAGCACTGGGGAGAAACGGGCAGAAATCTTGGGTATTTATTTCCTGGAATCTGCAACCCAGGGAGGATCCAGGCGCCCCCTAGTGGCCACTAGGACGGGTGCAGGCGAGCCTGCCCAACTCTCCCCAATTCTGGTGGGCGGGAGGTGCCCCTGCTAGGGGTTCTCTGATGTTGAGGCTGTGGTGAAAGGAGCCTGCAGCGGAGGGGATGCAGGTGCTGGATCCCTTTGAGGTTTCTAAAATTCATCCAGTGTTTCATTCTAGTCAACATGTGTCTATATTCTTTTCATACACATCAGTTTCTCACCAAATATTTAAATAAAAATTCAACGCTCTGGAAGATGCATGGTGTGTAACCAGGGGCTTCAAAGGCCACTTCCGAGCACCCCGGGTACCCACCCTGCAGCAAGGCCCAGAGCCTCCTGTGAAGAGCTGTGGCCTGTGCCGGGCAGGACTCTGCTCTGCCCCCTCTCTGGTCCTGTCCCAATTCCCCGTCCTTGCCCTGATGCCTCTCATTTCTCTGACAGTCCCCTGCTGAATTCAGGTGTGGGTGTAAGCTGCTTTGAGCCCTCTTTGACACATTGTGGGACTATCTATAAATTGTTAAAAACAAATCATCAGCATGTAAAATGGTGCAGCTGCCTTGGGAAACAGTCTAGCAATTCCTCAAAAAGCTAAACATCAAGTCTCCATATGACCAAGCAATTCCAGTTCCAGGTATGTACCCAAGAGAACTGGAAGCATTTTTCCCCAGAAAAGCAAGTACATTGCTGTTCATAGCAGCATTCACCATAATAGTCAAAAAGTGGAAGCAACTCAAATATCTGTCAACTGATGAACAAGTCAGAGGTAGGACCGTAGTCCCTCAGTATCCATGGGGGATTGATTACAGAACCCCCAGGGATACCAAAATTCACAGATGCTCAATTTCTTTATATGAAATAGTGTACTATTTGCTTATAAGCTACATACATTCTCTTGTATTCATTAAATCAGGGATATCCAATCTTTTGGCTTCCCTGAACCACATTGGAAGAAGAATTGTCTTGGGCCACACATAAAATACACTAACGATAGCTGATGAGCTAAAAATAAATTGAAAAAGAAAACTCTCATAATGTTTTAAGGAAGTTTATGAATTTGTGTTGGGCTGCATTCAAAGCTGTCCTGGGTCACATGCGGCCCACGGCCTGCCCTTTGGACAAGTTTGCTTTAAATCATCTCTAGATTACTCATAATACCTGATACAATGTAAATGCCATGTAAATAGTCATTATGCTGTATTGTTCATAAAATAATGACAAGAAAAAGTCTGTACATGTTCAGTACACTCCATCCTTTTCTTTCAAAAATATTTTCAATCTGCAGTTGGTTGAATCCACAGATGTGGAATCTGCGAATTTGGAGGGCCAGATGTATACCCATACAATGGAATATTATTTGACAATGAAAAGGAATGAGGTACCGATCCACACTACAACACAGATGAACCTTGGAAAGATTGTGCTAAGTGAAAAAACCAATCATAAAAGTCTACATCACGTATGACTCCACTTACATGAAATGTGCAGAAAGGGCCAAAGAAACATAAAGTAGCTTAATGGTTGCCAAGGCCTGGGGAGGGGGAAGATGGGGAGTGACTGCTTAATGGGCTTCTTTACGGGGTGGTGAAAATGCTGTGGAATCAGATAGTAATGATAGTTACACAGCCTTGTGAATATACTAAAAACCACTGAATTGTACACTTTAAAATGGTGAATTTAGACTACGTAAATTATATCTCAATTATTTTTTTAAAAAATCATCAATACAGCCACCTGGTTGAAGGTCTACCATGTGCCAGACGCTTAGAAGAAATCTGTCAACCCTCCCCACCCCAGCCAGCAACCTGGCATTTTACAAGAAGAACACTGAGTCAAGAACATTGAACATTTTACAAGAAGAACACTGAGTCAAGAAAGCTGCAGTGTTTGGTTTGGGAACAGGCTCCACACCTTACAACTTGTGTGGGAAGGAGGCAGGGATAGGATAGGGAAAGAAACAGGAGGTCATGGGGCCTCAGAAGCCAATGCTGTGGACAACCAGGTCCCTTATAACTGATACAGCAAGATAAGGGTGCTTGCTGGAATCTGCCCATCATCCATCCATCATCCATTTCCCTTCCATTGTCCATCCATCCAGCATCCTTCCAGCCATCATCCATTCATCCTTGATCTATCCATCCTCAATCCATCATCCATCCATCCACTTACCCACCCATCTACTCATCCATCCGTCTTTCATCCATCATCCATTCATCCCTCATCCATCCATCCTCCGCCCATCATCCATCCATCCATCCAACCATCCATCCATCCATCCATCCATCCATCCACCTGTCCATCCATTCTCTCTCTCTCTTTTTCTCTCCCCACTCCCTCTCTCTCTCCTGCTGCCTTTGTGTTTCCATCAGCTTTGGTTTCTCTTTCTGACTCTCTCTGTTCTCTCCTCTCTCTGTTTCTGTTCCAGTTTCTCCCTCAGTGTGTCCCTCTTGCTCTCCCCACTGCAGCTGCAGTTGTCAGAGGGTGCTTCCCCACCCCATGAATGGATTCTTTCATGGCAAAGTGCAGGTGGATGAAATGGTCCAGGTAGTGCAGTGCTTCTCTCATGGCCTTTCTTCCCCTGTTTTACCTGGACACCTTTCCTTCGATTTGCTTCCTCACTTTATCTGCCACTGACAAGGAGGCTGTACAGGATTTGGGCTGAGCAGCAACAAAGGGGCAGGAATTCTCTCTGGGATTTCCCCAAATCTTGGAATTCAGTCATTTCTACCGGAGACCCTCTGCCTGTGCCACCCCCTGCCTGGACTGCCCATGGCTCCCTCCCCTGCCGATTCTTCCCCCAAATCTCCTTACACATCTGCTCCTCAGAAAGCCCCTCACAGCAGTCTGGGCCAATTATTCTCCCGTGATTTCTGCATCACAGCTCCCACTGGGTGTCCTTCCGTGAGTTGAAACTGGTCTGTCCTTAGAACCCAAACATGCTTGTGACACTCCCGTTCCTCACACCTTCCAAGATTCTGGCCTCAGTTCCCCAGAAACAGAGCCTGAGGCCCAGGCACAGGTGATCCTTTGGGGTTAGGGAGTGTGGGCCAGGAGCCAGAGGAAGGGAGGGAAGAGGCAGTCACCACTTCATGGCAAACCAGTTGCTGGATGTCAGGCACCCAGGAGGCTGAGGATGCAGGATGAACACATCCTTCATCTCATCATCTGGGACACTCGCTGTTAATGACACCGAGGTGACAGGTATAGCCTGGGATTATCCCAGGCAAACTGAGACATGAGCCGCCCTGTGGATAGCTGAGGATGGTCCATCTGGAGGCGGGAAAGGAGGAAGATTTGATGGAAGAAGGCATCCTCCTGTCTCCTGTTGGATGAAGACTTACCCCAGTGGGCCCTGACTTCCCTGACCCCCTCCACCTGGGCACAGAGCAGGGTCCACAGCAGTTCGTCCGGGATACCTGGGCAGCAGGGAGTAGCAAGGCACTTCAGGTGGGGGCTGAGCCCCCATAGAGCTCAAAGTCACAGCGGAGGCCAAGACAACAGGCATGAGGCAGAGAGGCTCCAAAAGCTCAGTGAGGAGCCATGGCAGGCCCCACCCACCTGCCCAGCCTCGGGCGTGCTGTGCCTTCCCCACAGATGCTGTACCCCTCCTCCCCCTCCCTGGGTCCTCTCATTCTGGAGCTTTCAACCCCCCTCTCAGTCTACACACACACACACACACACACTCACATGCACAGTCTCACTCTCACACATGCTCACACTCACACAGGCACAGTCTCATACACATACACACACACTCTCACACAGTCACACACTCACATGCACACACTCACACACGCTCTCACACACACGCTGCACTGCAGCCACTGGCTTACCTGCCTCTGCCAGTAGACTCGGATCTTCAGGAGGACAGTGGCTGCCTCTCATCCCCACTGAGCCCCCGAGCCCAGCAGGGCACCTGGCACACAGCAGGCGCTCAACTGTGTTTGTCAAATGAATGTTGACAGCCAAGCGGCCCTGGTGAGGCATTAATCCAAAGAAGCAGGACACAGAGATGAGATTGGGAAGGGAAGCTGTGGGGAGGGAATGGCCGAGAAGCAGAGAACCTGGAGAGCTGACCCAGTGATGAGGGCTGGGACCCCCGGCCCGGGCAGAGTGAGAGCAGTTAGGGCTCCGAGACCCTGCAGACAGGAGAGACTTGCCCGAGGGGCTCGGCGAGAAATCTGGGGCTTGGATCCTCAGAGCTGCTGGGCCTCCTTTTGGGCCAGGACCCTTGCTTCACAGCCAGGAGAGGGTGCCCGGGACCCAAGTCCCCTGGGCCAGAAACACACATGGTTTACAGAGTACCTGCTGCACGCCGCCTGAGCCCAGCCTGGGATGTTTCTGCAGTGGGTGCCCATCGCTGACACCAGCCTGAGACCTGTCACAAAAGATCACAGCTGAGGAATGAGTCCCGATAGCAAACGGGTCCCTCCTCTTAGGCAGGTTCCCACCAAGGAGCCACACTGCCCTGGGAGCATGGAGAAGGTGTGATGGATTGGTGAGTCTGGCCAGGGCAGGGCTGGCCAGAGTCACACCAGCCCCTTGTCCAGGCAGGGGGAGGATGCTGTTCGTTAGCATCTGGTTCATGGGTGGGTGGCAAACTTGTCCTAGAAAGACCACATAGCAAATATTTCAGGTTTTGCAGGCCACGAGGCCTCTGCCCCTACAGTGCCAAAGCAGCCGCAGATAATATGTAAACAAATGGGCGTGGCTGCGTTCCAATAAAACTTCATAAGACAGGTGACTGGACTTGGCCCACGAGTCACAGTTCTGACCCCTGACCTAAAACACGACAACAGTCTTGTGTCAGTTCCATGGTAGCCAGGAGACAAAAGGCTGAGTCAAGTGGATCTGACGAATGCGTGTTGAGGGCCTAGGACAGTCAGTGCTGGGGTGCAGCAGGGAGGAGGGGACAGAGTCCCCGACAGTGGCAAAGACCTCATCACGCTCACCTCTGACACTGACAGCAATACGACAGGGAATCACTGTTCTCTTCTACAATTTATGTTGCTCTTTAAATGGAATATGTGACTCACGGCATTGATCAGGTGTCCGTCTATGGCTGCCAGGAAAGTTACAAGAGTTTGAGATGTCTCTGCCAGGGGCTCCTAGACTCAGGAGGAAGATGGAAGAAACTGCCCTCGGATGGACCACAGGGCAGCTTGAAGCAGTGGGAAGCAAAGATGGAATGTCTCAAATTTCTTGTGTCGTCTTTTAAGGTCATGAGAGTGTTGCACTCTGCCCTCTTTGTATTCATCTTTAAACAACCCAAGTTAAAAATTATCACTTCCCCTGCTGAGCAGCTGTGTCCCTCAGGGATGGTCAGCATGGCCAGCGTGACTGATGGCAGCCCACCAAGCCAGGGCCTGCTATGCTTGGACTCCTGTGATGGGACCCACTTTGGAACAGGGACAGTCGTCAGCCCTGGGACTGCACATCCCAGTTCGCTGGGACAGCCCCTTTGCCTGCTTGCTGTACAGGGATGATTCTTAATCACATTCCTTTCCCTCTCTAAAGTATCCTGGTTTGGGTGATCAAGTCTCCCTGGGTGTAAGTGAATGGCTAACAGCAAATCGCCAAGGGAAGGCCTTAGTCATTCAGAGCCTCTTTCCAGCCTGCACATGTGCCCAGCACTGAGCTGAACACAGGACCACAGCCCGGCACCAACCTCACACAGATCCTACGGGGGGGATGCTGCCCATTGAGAAGGGCGGGAGGCTCCATCAGTCACCAGCCTGGCCCGGCCCCATGGCATGGGACGTGGACAATCACGTGACAGGTGGCCCCCACTGGGCGAGCAGGTTTCTCTCATTTGTTGCCTCTCCTTGTCCATCTCTGTCTTTAAGTCTCTGCCTCTTGCTTTGTCTCTCTGTAAGTATCTGTGTATCTCCAAACTTGGCTCCATGTTTCCTCTCCTCTCTCTCCGTCTCTCTCTGCAGATCTCTGCATCTCTCTAGACTTTGTTCCGTACATCTCTGTCTCTGTGTGTGTGTCTCTCTCCGGACTTTGTTCCATATCTCTCTGCCTCTGTGTCTCTGTCCCTCTGAATGTCTCTGACTCTCTCTCTGTTTCTCTTTGGACATTGTTCCGTATGTCTCGTCTCTGTGTCTCCAGATCTCTCTGTATGTCTCTGTCTCTCTGGATTTTGTTCCATATCTGTCTGTCCCCGTGTCTCTGTCTCTCTGGACTTCGTTCTATATCTCTCTGTCCCTATGTCTCAGTCCCTCTGAATGTCTGAGTCTCGAGTCTCAGTATCTTTGTCCCCCTGCATGTCTCTGTCTGCATCTTTGCAGACTTTGTTCTTTGTTTTTGTTTCTGTTTGTGTCTGTCTCAGCCTGTCTGTCTCTGTCTCTCTGCCTCTGTCTCTCTGTCTCAGCCTATTTGTCTCTCTCTGTCTCTGTCTGTCTCAGCCTCTCTGTCTCTGTCTCTCTATCTCTGTCTCTCTGTCTGTCTCTGTCTCTCCGTCTGTCTCTGTCTCTCCATCTGTCTCTGTCTCTCCGTCTGTCTCTGTCTCTCCATCTGTCTCTGTCTCTCCATCTGTCTCTGTCTCTCTGTCTCTGTCTTTCCGTCTGTCTCTGTCTCTCTGTCTGTCTCTGTCTCTCTGGCATGTCAGATCATGCTCTATATTCTCTGTGTCTCGCTGCATCCCCCTCCCTGTCTGCCCTTTTCTCTCCATGGCCGCAGTAAGAGGCCGTGATTCCACATGCTGCATCAGGGCAGGCAGGGAATGCTGGCTCTGCCCTTGGCCTAGGGGCAGATGCTGCTTTCCCCCCACACCCAGGATGTTCCTTGGATTCACCCTCTTCATCTGAGTGGTGGTTGAAGTCCAGAGCTATGAGCCTGGGCAGAGGACAGAGGGAAGGAGGCATCTGCATTTTCTCTTGGCACCATGGACCCTGTCTGGGCCCAGCCCAGCTCTCCAGCTGCCTGGGACCAGGGAACTCAAGCACACCCTGACTCCAAACATCTCCTCAATGGGTGGATCAGCTCCCTGTTGGGTCGGCAGATAGGTCATAGTGTGAGCTTGTCATTTTTCATCAAATTATTTGTGAAGACATAGACTGAAACTCTGCCTCCCCCATCCATGTCACTCCTGGGGTCGTCATCTGAGTGGGGCGAAGTCATCCCAGGTTCTGAAGACCTTGGTGGATCTCAGCATGTGTGTGAATCTTCCAGTCTATTCTATTCTCCATCCTTTATGATTCTGCTAATGTGAAATCTTTTTAAAAGGTAAAATGATGAGTTTCAAACATATATAAAATGAACATGTGTCAAAGATTTTTTTTTTTTTGTACTCACTAACTAATGAGGAATCCAGTAAGGTGTTAAAAACCAGCTCAAAGGAGAATCCAAAGGGCAGCCAGTCAGGAGTGCTGACATGAATTCTCTCTGTGAAGGTGCAAAATGGGCTTCTGGAAAAGGACCCATTGTACCTCCACCAGCCGAGACTCATCCGCCTTTCTATGGACCCAGGATAATTTGCACTCCCTCCATTTCTACAATGTACAGAGCTGCAAAATAGCTCAGATACAGTGAAAGGCATGGAAACTCCACAGAATCAGATAACCCAGATGCGGGAGTAGAACCCTAGTTTTCCGTTGAAATCATACCCAGTAAGTCTTCCACAGCTTTTCTTAACAGCTTTAACATTTAAAAAACCTGATTTCTTTCATTTCTTATCCTCACAGATGCTCTCTTTCATTCCAGGGCCTCCTGGACCTGCAGAATCCTTGCTCTTGAGAGCAGCCATAGAACAGAAGGGACAGCTTCCGCATGGCCAAGTTCACCTTTGCCCTCAGCCTCTGCAGACATCGCTAATCAACCAGAGCCTGGGTCCCAGTGAGCACTGATGCTGGGTTACAATATTGATGCTGCCATCAATATCAATGGCAATATTGATGGGGGCTTCCCGTGATGGGGGAGCCAAGATGGGGGCTTCCCCTGGCGTGAAGGGTGGTCAGCACCCTGTCCCACTCATCTGCTTTCTATGGTCTGTCCCACCCTGGGTTTCCCCTTCCTTCGCCTCCTCCTTCATCTCTCCTCCTCCTCTTCATCTTCTTCTGGTTTGCCTTTTTAAAATGTGGTGAAATGCACATAAAATTTACCATCTTAACCATTTTTAGGAATATAGTTCAGCAGTGGTAAGAATATTTACATCATGCAACCGTCACCACCATCATTTCCAGAACTCTCTTCCTCTTGCAAAATGGAAACTCGACCCACCATTCTCCCTCCTCCCAGCCCCTGGCCACCACCCTGGAACTTCCTGTCTCTATGATAATTGGACTATGCGAGAGACTTCTTATGAGTGGAATCATACAGTATTTGTCCTTTGGTGTCTGGCTTATTTTACTTAGTGTAATGTTCTCAAGTTTCACCCACAGTGTAGCCTGTGTCACAATATCCTTCCGTTTTAAAGCCGAATCGTATTCCGTTGTGTGTACAGGCCACATTTTCTCTGTCTATCCATCTATAGACTCTTGGGTTGCCTCCACCGTTGGGCTGTTGTGAATAATGCTGCTATGAACATGTGTGTACAAATGCCTATTGGAGTCTCTGCCTTCGGTTCTTTCAGGTATGGACCCAGAGGCAGAATTGCTGGAGCCTATGGTAATTCTATTTCTAGTTATTTTGAGGATGCACCATACCATTTTTCATAGCGACAGCACAATTTTACGTTCCCACCAACAGTGCACAAGTGTTCCAATTTCTCCACATCCTCACTAGCACTTATTTTGTTCTGTCTTGTTTTTATCATAGCCATCCTAATGGGTGTGAGGTGGTTATGTTTTTAAATTTTTTTTTCTTTTCTGAAATTTTTTGTGGTAAAATGTATACAACATAAAATGTGCTATTTTAACCATTTTAAGAGTACAATGCAGTGGCATTAAGTACATTTCCAATGTTGCGCAACCATCCCCATCATCCACCTCCAGAACTTTTCCATCAGCCCTTCATCATTAAGCAATAACTCCTCGTTCCCACCTGCCTGGCCCCCGGAACCTCTCTTCCACTTTCTGTCTTCTACTGCCTGTAGTTGCTGCTGCTGGAGATGCTGGTTTCCCTACAGCATCCTGGGGTCTCTGATGGACAAGTGCTGAGTAGCAGCTATGGTGATTCCCGTCCCTGGACTGCAGCACAGGTGCTAGAGGTAAACGATGCCAGTGGGAACCTCCTGGCACTGACTTTTCTTGCTTGAGGCAGAGGTGGGACAATTTCGGCCTGGGGGACAACTTCTGAGCTGTCCTCCTAGAGTCTCCTCCTCCAGCCCTTCCAGTACTGCTGTGAGCACCTAAGCCCCTGTAGTAAATTCCATTCTGTGCAGAACTGGGACATGGTTTCTATTTCTTGCAAGTGAATCTTGCTTGACACCGTCAATTCTGTTTGGGATGAACACTTTTGGTGAGTCATGTCTGCCAGGATGGCACCATCCCTATTGCAAACCTGCCTCAAGGCTCACTAGGACCCAGGCTCTGATTGATTAGTGATGTCTGCAAAGGCTGAGGGCAAAGGTGAACTTGGCCATACCGGAACTGCCTCTTCTGTTACATGGCAGTCCTCAAGAGCATGGATTCCGCAGGCAGACTTCTTGGTTCAAATCCTAGCTCTGCTTCTGACAAGTTGTGCAACTGTAGTTCAGCCACTTAACCTCTCTGAACTTTGGATTTCCCGGTTGTAAAATGAGCACACTTGAAAGAGATGAGGCATGTGTACTGGCTCCAGGGCACCGTGTCCTCATGCTCTTTCTTGTCTCCCCTGTTCTGTTCTGGATGGCAAGGGGGCAGCGCTGCCTTTCCTGCATCAGCTGCTCCTGAAGGCCCTGGCAGGAGGCTGGGATGTTTCCCCACAACACTCGTTCTGCCCTACACAGCATCTTCAGCAGTGTAGGAAGCAGCCTCCATCCAGTGACCTGGCCCCAGGTTCCCATCACCCCACCTCCACCCTCTGTCCCTCCAGCCGAGGTGTGGCAGCTTGCTGCTCCTCTAAGTCCCTGGGTTTGGCTCATAGCCATACCACCCCCACTAGCCAGTCCCCTGCCTTAAATGCCCTGTGGGGTAAACACTTGGCCCGGGTGCTGTTTCCTGATGGATACCACGTGCCGATCCGATAGCCCCATGCCTGACACACGGCGAAAGCTCACAGAATGGCAGCCCTTGTCATTATGGAGCAAGCAGCCCACTGCTGGGCCAGGGGGTCTCAAGAGTGGGACCTACGTAGCCACTCAGCAGGGATATTTGTATGGGTTTTAAAAAGGACACAGAATTGAGAGTAGCTGAAGGGGAAGGAGGGGAAGAAGAAAGACACTAAGGAGGAGAAAGACAATAACATTTATCGGAAAAGAAACGACAACACAATAGTAGCATGTGAATTACATGTACTGCTCTGAAAAGACGTTTTTCTTTTTCATGGTGGGGAAGCTGTGAATTGTGAAGTCTGTGAGCCTCCCTCTAGTGGCCACCCCAAGTGTTTCAACTGAGAATCTCAGATATTCCCCAGCGAAGAGAACTACAGACGCCTGGGATACAGGTGAAGAGTGTGATAAAACTATTTTATAAAGTGCTTTATATTTTAAATTTTACTTTAATTTCATATATTCATCCAAAATATAACCATATTTTTAAAAGTATAAAACACCGTTTTGTTTCACTCTCTATAGGAGTAAAACGCCCCGTGTTGCTCCTTAGCCCCTCAGGGGCCCTTTGGTGACACTCTGGAGTCTGGCCAGGAGGTTCTGAGAGCGCAGTTCCTGGCAATTCTCTGAGGAAGTGGAGAGGACTTCATTGTGTAGGGCCACCAGGTAAGACACAGGGCACCCAGTGAAATCTGAACTTTAGGTACCTAATAAATAATTTTTCAGTGTATATCCCATGCAAATATTTGGACTGACTTATACTAAAAAATGCTCATTCTTTATCTGAACTTCAAATTTAACTGGGCGCCCTATATTTTTATTTGCTGCATATGGATGCTTCATCATGTTGTGAGTCCTGGGGGGCCAATGCCACACCCCCGTCCTCTCTTTCCCTTCCTTGGCCTCACCTTTCCCTCTCACCTAAAGTTTCTGCCACTTTGCTGTGTTTTACCTGTCACTGAAAGGCACCTGCATTGCACCTTGGGAAACAAAGGGGTGGGGTCCGAACGAACCCATAGTGAGGGCGATGGCTGTGACGGCTCCTTGGGCCAACTCTAGCAAGGAGTTTCATGCTCAGGCCAACCCCAGGCCTCCCTAAGTCAAGGGGTCAAAGAGCTAAGGTCATGACCCAGCTTGGGGAAGGGGGGGAACAAGAGCCTCAGTGGATACGAAGCTCAGTTCACAAACCAGATATACAAGAAAAAGGACGTGGTTATCATGAATCAAGATTGCTTTTCTTCCAAGTCCCTTTCCTGCTGGAAGGGCCGAGACAGAATCCCACACATCCAGGTCATGTCTATTTGGGGTATTTGCAGAGCCGAGGCATCCAGGATGGCCCTCGCATCCTCCACCTCATCCAGTCTCCAAACTGCCTTTCAGGATGTACGTACCAGATACAAGGCTTTGCTGCTGCTTCCCATCCATCCCAAGCTTTGGGGAAACAGCTGCTTCTGGGCCTTGGACTCTTGGTCCTGAGTGCTGACCAAGAGTCACACCATGCGCCTTCTCCCCGGGGCTTAGGCCATCCCAGGGCTCTGCAAAGGAGCGGAGTGCAGCCCCCTTCCCCTGCACCACTGCACTCCTCCCACGGCAGGCCCCTTCTTTCTGAGGGCTGACCTGGTATAGGCTGGACCTGGGACAAGGGTCCAATAGAGGCCCGCATACCGGAGTCTACATGTTACTTCTAAATCTGACTCACACACAGCCAAATGCCATATGTTCTGTCCTCCTCCTTTGACCCACTTAACCTCCTGACAACCTGCCAGGCCACGCTGGCCTTTACAGTTCTCAGAAACCTCGCAGTTCCCTGCCAGGACATGGTGGCCCAGGCCAGCCCAGCCTTGTCCCTGCCCCACGCCCTTCCAGATCCCATCCCGTGCATACCGCAGGGCTTTGTGCACATATTGGTGGACACTTCAGGCCATGGCTTCACTCTCTGCTCACATCCTTCCTGCAGCTAATAGCCGGCACACTTAAAAATTTAATCACAGCACTTTGGGAGTAACAGAAAATGCTTGTTTCATACATGAGGAGAAAAAAGGAGGTGAGCATGTATTTATTCTGTGTATGGATATAAAAATGATGTTTGTAGGCTGGTTGCGGTGGCTCACACCTATAATCCTAGCACTTTTGGAGACCGAGGTGTGTAGATCACGAGGTGAAGAGATTGAAGACCATCCTGGCTAACATGGTGAAACCCCGTCTCTATTAAAAAAAAAAACAAAAACAAAAACAAAAAATTAGCTGGGCATGGTGGTGCACACCTGTAGTCCCAGCTACTCAGAAGACTGAGGTGGGAGAATCGCTTGAACCCGGGAGGTGGAGGTTGCAGTGAGCCGAGATCGTGCCACTGCATTCCAGCCTGGGTGACAGAGTGAGACTCTGTCTCAAAAAATAAAGTTTGTATATGGAAAAGATTCAAAGCAACATTAAAAACTGAAGTAAGTATTCATGGTAGAATGTTTTCCTTTTCTTATTTTTCTTTCCAATTTTTGTTTTAGGTTCAGGGGGTACATGTATAGGTTTGTTACATGGGTAAATTGTGTGACACAGGGGTTTGGGGTACAGATTATTCCATCACCCAGGTAATATGCATAGTACCCGATAGGTAGTTTTTTGATCCTCACCCTCCTCCCCTCCTCCGCCCTCCAGTAGGCCCCAGTGTCTATTGTTCCTCTCTGTGTCCATGTGTACTCAATGTTTAGCGCCCACTTATAAGTGAGAACTTGCAGTATTTGGTTTTCTGTTCCTGTGTTAATTCACTTAGGATAATGGCCTTCACCTCCATTCATGTTGCTGCAGAGGACATGATTTCATTCTTTTCCTGGCTGTATAGTATTCCATGGTGCATTGCTTAGGATTTTTTTGGTTATTTGGGCTCATTTTGGTTCCGTGTGAATTTTAGGATAGTTTTTTTCTAACTCTGTAAAAAATGTCACCAGTTGTTTGATAGAACTAGCATTGAATCTGTAAATTGCTTTGGGCCACATGACCATTTTAACAATATTAATTCTTCCAGTCGTTGAGGCATGGAATGTTTTACCATTTGTTTGTGTCGTTGCTGATTTCTTTGCAGTATTTGCATTCAATTCTCTTTCACCTCCCTGGTTAGCTGTAATCCTAGGTATTTAATTCTTTGGGGGGCTGTTGTGAATGGGATTGCATTCTTGATTTGGCCCTCAGTGTGGACATTATTCATGTATAGAAATGCCACTGATTTTTATACATTGATTTTATATCCTAAAACTTTGCCGAAGTTGTTTATCATATCTACGATTCTTTGGGCAGAGGCTATGGGGTTTTCTAGCTATAGAATCATCATCTGTGAAGAGAGAGAGTTTGACTCCCTCTCCTCCTATTTGGATGCCTTTTGTCTTTTTCTCTTCCTTGATTACAATGGCTAGGACTTCCAGTACTACACTGAATAGCAGTGACGTGAGTGGGCATCCTTGTCTTGTTCTGGTTCTCAAAGAGAATGCTTCCATCTTTTGCCCGTTCAGTATGATGTTAACCATGGGTTTGTCATAGATGGCTCTTATTGTTATTTTGAGGTATGTTCCTTCAATAACTAGTTTGTTGAGGGTTTTTAACAGAAAGGATGTTTAATTTAATTGAAAGCCTTTTCTGCATCTACTGAGATGATCATAAGGCTGCTGTTTTTAGTTCTGTTTATATGATTGATCACATTTATTGATTGATTTGTGTATGTTGAACCAAACTTGCATCCCAGAAATAAAGCCTACTTGATTGTGGTGGATTAGCTTTTTGATGTGCTGCTGGATTTGGTTTGCTAGTATTTGTTGAGGATTTTTTGCATCTCTGTTCATCAGGGATGTTGGCCTGAAGTTTTCTTTTTTGTTGTGCTTTTGCCATGTTTTGGTATCAGAATGATGCTGGCCTCATAAAATGAGTTAGGGAGGAATCCCTCCTCCTCAATTTTTCAGAAAACTTTTGGTAGGATTGATACCAGGTCTTCTTTATACATCTGGTAGAATTCAGCTGTGAATCTGTCTGGTCCAGGGCTTTTTCTGGTTGGCAGATTTTTTTTTAATACTGATTCAATTTTACTCTTTTTTTTTCTTTCTCTTTTTCCTTTTTTTCTTTTTTTTAAGACAGGGACTCGCTCTGTTACCCAGGCTGTAGTGCAATGGCACAATCTCAGCTCACTGCAACCTCTGCCTCCCAAGTTCAAGTGATTTTCCTGCCTCAGCCTCCCAAGTAACTGGGACTACAGGTGAGTGCCACCATGCCTGGCTAATTGTTGCATTTTTGGTAGAGATGGGGTTTCATCACGTTGGCCAGGTTGGTCTCGAACTCCTGACCTCAAGTGATCCGCCCTCCTTGGCCTCTCAAAGTGCTGATTCAATTGTAGAATTCAATATTGGTCTGTTCAGGGCTTTAATTTCTTCTTGGTTCAATCTCGGAAGGTTGTATATTTCTAGGAATTTATTTAATTCTTCTAGGTTTTCAGATTTGTGTGCATAGAAGTGTTCAGAATAGTTTCTAAGAGTCTTTGGTATTCCTGTGGGGTTGGTGGTCATGTCTGCTTTGTCATTTCTGATTGTGTTTGTTTGAAGCATCTCTCTTTTATTTTATTTATTTATTTTTTTTTGAGATGGAGTCTCGCTCTGTCACCCAGGCTGGAGTGCAGTGGCACAATCTTGGCTCACTGCAAGCTCCACCTCCCGGGTTTACGCCATTCTCCTGCCTCAGCCTCCTGAGTAGCTGGGACTACAGGCACCCGCCACCTCGCCCGGCTAGTTTTTTGTATTTTTTAGTAGAGACGGGGTTTCACCATGTTAGTCAGGATGGTCTCGATCTCCTGACCTCGTGATCCACCCGTCTCGGCCTCCCAAAGTGCTGGGATTACAGGCTTGAGCCACCGTGCCTGGCCGCGTCTCTCTTTTTTCTACATTAGTCTAGCCAGCAGTGAATCAATCTTATTTATCTTTCAAAAAACCAACCTTTGGATTTTTGATCTTTTGTATGATTTTTGCATATCAAAAGCAGAGCAGAGCTGTGGCACCGTGTGGTCCATGTGCCTGCATTGGTGGCCGTGGAATGGTGTGGTCCATGCATGAGCACTTCAGCAAAGCAGTTGGGGGAGGCTGTGGGCGAGTGTGCCCTGACAAAGCAGTGGGGAGGGCTGCAGGTTGCTGCATGCTGGCAGTGGTCTGTTTGTAGAAGTTCTCGGATTGTTAGGTGGGGTCTGCGGGTAAAGGAGCTGTGTGGCAGTAGCCAGTGGGAAGTGCACTTATTGGGCATCTCAGGCTGTGCTAGATGCAGGTGCAGCCAGGCAGGGACCCTGGAGAGGCTGGCAGGCAAAGGGGTGCTCAGGTCAGACTGGCCCTGTCCCACTGGAAAGATATTCTGTCCAGGTCTGACAATTGACAAAGACCCAAGCCAACTAGAGAAACATGGTGAGCCTTCCAGGATGCGCACCCCTGGGCTTGCTCCACTGCAGACGCTCCTGTGCCAAACCCTCTGGACTTCCCACAGGCTGAAGTGCTGTTCCTAGCAACTCTCCAGGGAGCTCTTCTTGCCAGCTGTAATGTCCATGTAGGTCATGGGTTCTCCTGCAGGTAGGATTCTGGAGGTCTGTGGCAGGAGTGGACCACTTGATGCCTATTTAACTTGCCCCTTCCCCAGGAGCTGTTTGGGGCTAAGAACTAGTCCTGGTGGTTGGCAGCCCCATGCAAGGTTCACAGTTTCCTTCCCATTCAGCCCAGAGGCTGTGTCCTTCCTCCGTCCACTCTCAATGCCTTCTTTCCAAAGATCTGCTTAGAGTGTGGCAGTCTTCTTGATGGTCTGGTCTCTCCATAGAATAAGCTCTTCCTGGCTGCACCTAGTCAGCCATCTTGACTCTTCCTACCATTTTTCTTATTTCTATTTAAATATTTACATGATTCTTGTAAATGAGAAAAAGAAAGCATAAAAGGTTAAGAATGTGTCCCCAGAATCTGTGGCATCCTTTGCTGATCTGTCAAGCATTTATCATCCATGATGTTTTTAAGCTAAGTATATTTTCAGCCAGTATCACCTGCTGAAAAAGTTGTACCTCCTTTATTTGTACTAAAAAAAAGGAAAAAAAACCCCACACAGCTACTTTCAGGCCTCGGGATATTATTACTCATTACTTTTGTATATTGTGATCAGCAGGATAATCCCCCCCAAGGAAGATATCCACATCCTAATCCTAAGAAGGTGTGAATAGTCATGTTACATGCCAAGGAGAATTAAGGTTGCAGATAGACTTAAGGTCTCTGATCAGCCAACCTTAAACTGAGGAGAATGTCCTGGGTTATCTGCGTTGGCCCAATGTAATCAAAAGTAGAAGAGAGAGGCAGGAGAGGTGAGGGTGAGATCATGTGAGATCTCAAGCTGTGCTGCTAGCCAAAGACGGCCAAGGGGCCATGAGCCGAGGTGCAGAGGCAGCCTCTGGAAACTAGAAAATTCAGGAAAAAATGCTCTTCTGAGCCTCCAGAAGGAACCAGCCCTGCTGATACCTTGATTTTAGCCTCATGAGACCCATACCATGTTCCTCTCCTGCAGAACTCAAAGACAATATATTTTTACCGTGGTTAAGCCACTAATTTTGTGGTAATTTGGCAGCCACAGGAAACTACTACATGTACCAGGATTGAATGGAGTCTGGATTTTTGCTGATCATAGCATCCATGGTTTTACAGATTCCACCCTATTCTCTTAACCTGTGCAGACTAAACAGCCCAGTTGTTTTTAAGTAAAGTCTTTTATAATATTCCCTAAATGGTTACAGCTCTTTGTCCTTGGGTCTTCCTTGCCTTCTTTGTCCCTGCATGTAGGGTGATGGGAAGCATATGCAGAACTTAGCATTCAGCTGTATCATGGTTTTATACAAGCTTATATTTCTCACTTTGTTTCTAAAATTGACTTCATTATGGTGCTTGGCCAGATGTTGTTGGCTTTTTTCAGCTGTGGCAGCAGATCAAGCCAATGTCTGTGGGAACAATATGCAATGGCTCTCTATTGTTTTGTTACTGATTGCTCCTAGTTATCATTGAATACGTAGAGTCAGGATTACTTACTTTCTTAATGCATAAATGTAACCAAGGCTCCCCTGCCATCTTTTAATTGGTTTACAGCAGAATTGCCTCACAGAATTGCATGCATTTTGCCACCTGGAAGAAATCTGCATCATCTGTGAAGTTGGATATTTTATCAGGACATTCTCTGTTTAGCCACACTGTACATTCAATTTTTAACAGACACCAGCCCTTCCACTTAACTTTTTTTCAAAATCAAAGACAAAATCAGCTTATATCTAATGAGGTATCTGGCCCTAATCCAGTGCCTTTTTGTGACAAAGCACTTGCCCCTTTTCCATCTGTTCAACAATACCCCACCCACTCATCCACAATGAGGTAACTTTGTGATAACTTCCCTGGGGAACCTTGCAAGAGCTTTTCATTTTGCATGTTTTGAAGCTATATTATTAGGTACATGAACATTTCATGTTATTATACCTTCCTGGTAGATTGACCCTATTGACATTATGAAATGATCCTTTACCTGTAGTAATGTATCATAATTTAAAGTGTACTCTGTCTGATATACAGTAAGTATAAATAAGCCGACTTTCTTTCAGTTAATATTTGGTCTATCTTTTCCTTTTTTTTTTTTTTTTTTTGACAGTCTTGCTCTGTCGCCCAGGCTGGAGTGCAATGGTGCGATCTAGGCTCACTGCAACCTCCACCTACCGGGTTCACCCCATTCTCCTGCCTCAGCCTCCCAAGTAGCTGGGACTACAGGTGCCCGCCACCACGCCCAGCTAATTTTTTGTATTTTTTTAGTAGAGACGGGGTTTCACCGTGTTAGCCAGGATGGTCTCGATCTCCTGACCTTGTGATCTGCCTTCTTTGGTCTCCGAAAGTGCTGGGATTACAGGCCTGGCCACAGCGCCCAGCTAGTTGATCTATCTCTTCCAATAGCTCACATTCATTCTTTCCTAATGAACCTTGAAAGCAGAAAGCACTTTGTTTAGTTTTATTTCTTTCGATCCAGTCTAGCAATGTTTGTCTTTTAACTACATCATTTATCTATTTATATTAAATATATTTGCTATATATTTGGGTTTATTTTTATCATCTTACCATTGGTTTCCCTCTTGCCCTACTTTCATTATCTTTATTCTTGTCATTTAAAGAACTAATCAAGAATTTTATATATTTCATTTTGCCCCTCTAATACCTTGGTGGTTGAAAATTATTTTACTATTATTTTAAGCTAAAATAGAATAGTTCATATAAAACCTGAAAAAATTAATATGCACATCCTGGAACACAACAAAATCCAAATAGGGTAAACACAAGATGATCCAAATCCATACACTTTATCATCAAAATGTTGAATAAAGACCAAAACAAATTGTAAAAGTAGTGGGGAGAAATGGCTCGTCACATACAAGGACCCCTAGTAAGGATAACAGTGGAATTCCCATCAGAACAAGAAAATCAATGCTGGAAGGAAGTGGAATAACAAATTCAAAATGCTAGGGGGGTGGAAAAGTTGTCAACAAAAAATATCATATTTGGAAAAATCTCTCTGAAATAAAACTAAATGTATTCTAAGACAAACACTAAGATAATTTCCTCCTAGCAGACTTGCCATAAGAAAATACTAAAAGATATTCTTCAGACTAAAAGCAAGTGAGACCATTAAGAAAACAAGAGCACTGATTAAGGTAATTATGTAGGTAATTGTACAAGACAGTGTAATTGCATATTTCTTCTCCTTTTTTCACTTGACTGATTTTGCAAGCCATCATATAGAACAATATGCATCTAATTATACTTTAGGTTTGTCGTAAATAAAAATGTAATCTATGTGACAATAACAACACAAAGGAGGAGACAGAAGACAAAGCTGTCTAGAGTAATGATGCCGTAGAGAAGCTTGAATCCACAGGAGAAATGAAGAGAATCCAAAACAGCCAATAAGAAGAAGAATAGAGCAAACTCTATAAATATATACCAGCTCTCCTCTCTTCTCTGAGATTCTTTAAAGGACACGAAATTATAAAAGTAATGACAATAATGCATTGTTGAGTTTGTAACACCTTTAGAAATAACATACATAACAAAGTAACACAAAACTTGGGTGAGGGAACTGAACTATAGAGGAGTAAATTTTCTATATCCCACTGGAATTATGTTAGTGTAAATCTATGCTGACAAGTTCAGATGTACATTGCAGACCCTAGAGCGACTACTAAAAAAATAGCTAAATCGTGAAAGAAATTAAAATGTTACACTAGAAAATATTCACTTAATGCAAAAGGAGAATGTATCTAGGAACAAGTAAGCGGAGGAAGAGAGAAAGAACAGAAAGTAAAACAGCAGATGGAAATCCAGCTCTATAAGTAACAACATTAAATGTGAATAGATTTAACGGTCCAACCAAAAGCCAGAGGTTGTTGGACTGGATTAAAAATAAGATTCAACTTGTCAAAAGACAAAATTACAAATTTAAAGATTTTTTTTTTTTTCAATTCATAAATAAGAGCAGCCTCCATTCTACAAAATAGAATCAAAGCTCCCACTGGGCAATAGGTGGGAACAAGGAAACGGAACGATAGCGGGAAAAAGAAGCTGATTGGCTAATGTCAGGTTACTTCTTAGGTTTTTTGGTAAGGGTTAAAGGAGAAGTGACTTCTTTATTACACTGACTGAGGTAGACCAGAAGCTCTTGTTTTTAGGAAAAATTGGTCTGAGGCTCTATAATACCTGCTGCCTCAAAGTGTCATTTTGATCATGTGTCATTCAGCATGAGTGACTCTGTTTTGGTTTGATTTGGTCTGGTCTATTGGGGTGTGGTGCAGGAGCTCAGTCCAAAACAATGGTCTCCCCTAATTTTTGTTTAACACACTTTATGGTGTGTATAAAAACATATTTTTATCTCAAAATATAGGTTGAAAGTTAAGAATGGAAAAAGATAGACTGTGCAAACAACAGTGGTAATAGAGCTTGAGTGGCTATATTGATATTAGACAAAAGAGACTTTGAAACAGAAACCATTATTTATTTGAAATAACCATGAAAAACTATAGTACAATATCACAACCAGGATAGTGACATTGACACAGTCCTCCAATCCCATTCAGACTTTACCAGCTTTACCTGTACTTCTTTGTATGTGTGGGTGTGTATATTTAGTTCTATGCAATTTTATCACACTTGTAGGGCTGTGTATATTCACTACCACAACAGTTACATGACTGCAAGAATCTCTCATGTTTCTCTTTATAACCACCCCTCGTCCTTATCCCTGGCAACCAATAATCTGGTTCTCTATGTCTAGCATTTTCTCATTTCAAGAATATTATATGAACGGAGTCACACAGTATTGCTACAGTTTGGATGTTGGTCCCCTCCAAACCTCATATGCAAATTTGTTGCCCAATGTTGGAGGTGGGGCCTAATGGGGGGGTATTTGGGTCATGGGGGTGGACTTCTCATGAATAAATTAATGCCTTTCCTTAAGGCTCTATTAGTTCCTTTGAGAGCTGGTTGTTATGAAGAGCCTGGACCGTCCACCTCTCTCTTTCTTGCTTCCTCTCTCCCCATGTGATCTCTGTACATGCCAGCTCCCCTTCACCACCTGCTGTGAGTGGAAGCAACCTGAGGCCCTCATCTTGTCCAGCCTGCAGAACCATGCATCAAATAAACCTCCTTTCTTTATAAATTACCCAGCCTCAGGTATTCCTTCATTGCAGTGCAAAACGACTAAGTCAGGTATGTATTCTTTTAGTACTGGCCTTTTGCACTCAGCATAATTCTCGTGAACCTAATGCAGACTGCTGCATGAATCAACAGTTCGTTCCTTCCTTGTTAATATTAAGAAGTATTTCATGGGATGGGTACACTGCAATTTGCTGAATCATTCACCTATTGAATAACATCTGAGTTGTTTCCAGTTTGGGGCCATTGAATAAAGTTGTCATTGTTTGGACGAACGGAGGCAAGATGGTGCACTTCCGGGTTCTTCTTCACCAACTTTTCCCGCGTGAGTGAAAATGCAGCCGGCGCCCGGGAAGGTGCAGACCAACCGGGCATGCGCCAGGTGATGTCAATCCGAAGAGACCAAGATTTACCTGGTCGCACCTGCGGAATGCCCCTGACACGCCCGTGCCCCGCCTATTGCCCTCCCACTCCTAGAAAAGCCGCTCTCAGCCAGCGCGCCACGCGGACTTCCCAGCCCCCCACTCCTGTCGGGATGTCGGGACTGTGTCAGGAACTCCGCCCGAGAGCCCCACTGGGGGACTCTGTCGGCCTTCTTTGCCGAAGGCCGACAGACCTTTTCCCCACACCTTAGGTGACCAAAATAAATTTGCAGTTTTGCTCCTACCCTTGCCTACTCGCTGGTTCTTTTGTGCTCGCTCTGGTGGTCTTAGAAAAACAAATCAGTCATGAACATTTGTGTACAGGTTTTTGCATGAACATAAGTGTCCTTTTCTCTCAGTTAAATAACCAGGAATGTAAATAGTGGGTCCTATGGAAGTTGTATCTTTAGTTTTATGAAAAATAGCTAAACTATCTTTCAGTGACTGTTTCATTTTAAATTTCCACCAGTAACATATGAGTGATCCAGTTTCTCTGCATCCTTGCCAGCATTTGTTCTCACTATTTTTAAATTTTAGCCAGTCTGATAGGTATATGGTGATAACTCATTGTGATTTTAATTTGCATTTCCCTAACAGCTAAGGAAGTTGAACATTGTTTCGTGTGCTTATTTGCCACTTTTATATCCCTTGAGTAAAAGATCTGTTTGTGTTTTTTGGCCGTTAATTTTTTTTTGACTATGATGATTGTATGGATTTTCTTTGCCCATTTTTAAATCGAGTTGTTTGCCTTTTCACATTTGAGTTTTAAGGGTTCTTTATATATTTTAGATACTTGTATTTTGTCACATACATGGTTTGCAGATAGTTTTCTTATAATTTGTAGCTTGTCTCTTCACCCTTTTTACGTGAGTCTTGCAGAACAAATTTTTCTCATTCTGGTGAGTTCCAATGTATTATTTTTTTTTCCTTTTATGGGTTTTGCTTTTGGTGTCTGAAGGGGTGGCCTGCCCCTCCACACCTGTGGGCATTTCTTGTTAGGTGGAATGAGAGACTTGAGAAAAGAAATGAGACACAGAGACAAAGTATAGAGAAAGAAAAAGTGGGCCCAGGGGACTGGCACTCAGCTTAGAGAGGACCCACGCCAGCACTGGTCTCTGAGTTTCCTTAGTACTTACTGATAATTATCTTTACCATCTTAAAGATAAGGGAGTGGCTGGACAATAGGATCATTGTAGGGAGGAAATCAGCAATAAGATATATGAACAAAAATCCCTGTGACATGAATAAGTTTAAAGGAAAATGCTGTGCCTTGAGATGCATATGCAAACATCTCCATAAACCTTTTAGCAGCACTGTTTCAGACTATCACATGGGGAGAAACCTTGGACAATACCTAGCTTTCCTAGGCAGAGGTCCCTGTGACATTTGGCCCTGTACGTGTCCCTGGGTAGTTGAAATTAAGAGAATGGTGATGACTTTTAACCAGCAAGCTTCCTTCAGGCACTTGTTTAACAAAGACACATCCTACACAGCCCAAAATCCATTAAACCTTGAGTCACCACAGCACATGTCTCTTGCGAGGACAAGGTTGGGGGTAGGGTCACAGATTAACAGCATCTCAAATACAGAACAAAATGGAGTCTCTTATGTCTACTTCTTGTCTTAATTTAATTTAATGTAACTTAATTTAGGAGAGCTAAGTAATTAAACATGAGGCCAAAGTACATAAGAAAGCGGCAGTCCTTTATTGCAAATATGCACACACTCTCGGGCGAGGTTCTCTGGTCCTCAGGTGTGGGGGGCCAGGGAAGTCGCGTGGGCACTCTTGGGTGAGGTTCCCCGGTCCACAAATGCGGGGGCCAAAGAAGTCACCCCGGCTCCTGCCGGCAGCTGACTTTTATGCATTGGTACTGGAAAGGGGAGGGCAGTGAGCGGGATAAGGGCGTGATGGGGCGTCTCCATAGGCGTGGCCAGGTAAGTTTCGATCTCTTCGGATTGATGTCACCTGGTGCATGCTCGGTTGATCTGCATCAAATTAAATTAAGACAGGTGGTGCCGAACCCGGGAGGAGACCCATCCTCAGGGACCCCCCCAAGGTCCGAGAAGCCTCCTCCTTCCACACCGCCGACGGACCAGGACCTAGAGATCGCTTTCCACACCTCCAAGCCTCCTAGGGGTGAGTACCTCTTGCCTCCCTCTCATACCCCTTGGCCAGAAGTCCTGGGCAGGCCCAAGGCTTTTTGATCACCAGGTGACCCACAGGAGAGTTCCCAAAGGTAGAGACGTCTGCCCAAAGGAACTCCATTCCAGTCCGCGTGAGACTTGTCCAGGACGGAGACGTCCGCCTGGAGGTAATCTCCATTCCGGCTCCAGGAGCCATCCGGTCTCTAGTGGCTCCAAAGGACGCTTTGTAGCCAGATAGAGTTCGGTTTCTGCCTTCAGCGAGAGAGAGGCAATGGGAAATCCCCAATCCAAAATACCTAGAGACACCCCTTTAAGGTGTCTTCTAGCTAATCTCAAAACTTTACAATTAGAGCAAGATCTTAAATGAAAGTGACTAATTTTCCTCTCCACAATGGCATGGCCGCAATACAAGTTAGATAATCAGTCTCAATGGCCACCAGAAGGAACCCTTGACTATAATATTTTACTTGATTTGTCTAATTTCTGCCAAAGGCTAGGAAAGTGGTCAGAAATCAGTTATGTCCAAGGCTTTTAGGACTTGCACTCTCGCCCGGACCTGTGCGCCCAATGTTCAATGGTTCAGGTCTTGTTAGCAAAAACCCGGCCCTTGGCCCCCACCTCAGCAACTGAGGAGGAAGGACTCCACCTCCATTTCAGATGGGGCCGACGGCGGGCGACCTCTCTCCCGAACTTCCAACCCCCCCTCCCTATGGACCTCCCGACGCCCCTCCCTCAGCCACTCCCCTTACCCCTCCCTATGCACTTCCCACCGCCCCTCTCCACACTCCTCCCTCAGCAGCCACTCCTCTCACCTCTCCCATTGCAGCCCATACCCGTTCAAAGACTACTATACCAAACCTTACAAATCAGCCTTCCACTAACCAACCTAACCCTGCCTCCCCTACCAATCTACTGGCCCCCCGCTCTGAGAGGTCGCCGGAGCCGAAGGACTAGTTAGAGTCCATGTCCCTTTTTCCTTGGCAGATCTTTCCAAGATTGAAAAACGGCTCGGCAATTTCTCTGCTAACCCCACCCTATATTCCAAGGAGTTTCGATACCTATGTCAGGCATATGATCTAACCTGGCATGACTTACAGGTCATTTTGTCCTCCTCCCTTAACCAAGAGGAAAGAGAGCGCATTCTTGCAGCCACCAGGCAACATGCAGATCAATGGCATTTAACTGATGCCACCGTCCCGTTAGGAGAGATGGCTATCCCGTCCATAGAACCAGATTAGGACTACCAACCACAACAGCCCGGCCGCCGTAGGAGGGACATTATGATTCAATGTCTCTTGGCCGGTATGCAGGCAGCCTCTAACAAAGTGGTAAATTTTGATAAATTAAGGGAAATTATCTAACACCCAGATGAGAACCCGGCTTCCTTCCTAAATTGCCTTACGGAGGCACTAGCCCAATTTACCCAGTTAGACCCCACTTCCCCAGCCGGGGCAGCTGTCCTAGCCTCCTATTTTATTTCCCAGTCAGCCTCAAATATTCGAAAAAAGCTAAAAAGGTTGAAGATGGACCTCAGACTCCCATACAGGACCTAGTAAAAATTAGCCTTCAAAGTTTTTAACTCCAGAGAAGAGGCAGCTGAGGCCGCAGAGCTAGACAAAGAGAAAAGAAGGGCTGCGCTTCAGGTGCAAGCTTTAGTGGCTGCCCTCCAACCAGTGTTGCCCACTCTGCCGGCAGGGAAGACAGAGGGCAAGTCTCCTAAGGGCTCCTGCTATAAATGCAGAGACCCAGGACACTAGGCAAACCAGTGTCCCCATGCCAAGCCGGCCACTCCATCTCGTCCATGCCTTAAGTGTGGCACAACTGGGCATTAGGCAAAACAGTGTCCAAATTCTTGCCCGCCTACCACGCCATGCCCAACCTGCCATCAGGAAGAGACATTGGAAGTCTGATTGCCCCGCCAGCAGGGCAGGCATTGCGCCTCAACGTGGTGCCTCTCCTCAAAGGCCAGAAGGCTCCTTCCAGCTCCTACACCTGGATGACAACCGACGGTGCCCACACTCGGAGACCCCGGTCACCCTCGCCGAGCCCAGGGTAACACTACAGGTAGCAGATAAACCAATTTCTTTTCTCCTCATTACGGAGGCTACCTACTCAGTTTTGCCATCCTATAGTGGACCTAGCCAACTCTCCACTATTTCAGTGGTGGAAGTAGACAGTAAGCCATCTAACCCTCACCAGACCTCAATGTTACACTGTTGCCTAGACTCAGTGTTAAACTGCTGCCTGGACCATGCATGTTTTGCCCACTCTTTCCTCATCATGCCCTCATGTCCCACCCCCCTCTTAGGACGAGACATCTTAACCAAACTTTCCATAGAGACACGTCAATCGTGGGTAACCCTACTTCCTCTTGCCCTTACCAGACTATGGGCGACACCTAGAAGCCCTACAGGCCTTAGCCCATTTCAACTAGTATACGGGCGCCCCCTCACACTACAAGAACTCCCTACCCTCCCCACACCGCTAGCACCCTACCTTCCATACCTTTCTCTTTTAAGACAATTACTTAGAGAACGTGCTGAGAGGTCACTTCCCCCACCTACATAAGGAAATCCAGACACCCCCTCGGCCCTTTCTCCAGGTGACCAGGTTCTACTCAAGGATCTACATGCAAAGGGCCTTATTCCTAAGTGGAAGAGCCCATGTACAGTAATTCTCACCACTTCTACAGCAGCCAAGCTTTTAGGTCACAGTTCCTGGGTCCATTTTACCCAGTTGAAGAGAGCCCAGCCCCCTCAGGCTAAGTGGCAGTCCACCCAACTGTCGCCCACCCGTCTAAAAATAACTAAGATAGAAACAAGCTAGATGAGCCACACCCTCCTCAAATTTTCCCGTTTCCTCACTATTCTTCATCTCAACTTAACTGACTTTTCCCTCACAAACCCCATAGATACCCTCATCCCCGACCCATCCCCCAACCAGTGGGTCTCCCGACTTTTTACTCTCATAGAAGACCTAGCTTGCCCTTTGTGATTTCAGCAATGTTGAACTTACTCTCTACACTTTTGCCGCCATTATTATGGTTCACTCTAATCCCCCTAGTTACTCCTACGAATCCTAACTTTGTATCGAAATTTTCTATAACTGAAACCTGGTCTACAGACAACCAGGTACACTCACTCACACAGGGCACTGCAGAATGTCCCCCCCAGGGCTGTCAATCTGCCCTCTCCCTAAACTTTTCCCTAAGTTCCATCACTGGAGGCCTCCCGGCCATACGTTTCTTTCATGACCAAACAGAATATAATTGTAAGAACTACTGGCAAGAAACCAACCTCGGGTGTCCATACAATTACTGCAAAATCCATCCTTTGTATGACTTCTTTGCACAATCCCAACATAAAAATATATTTCAAAGCCCTTCGCCAGGAACATATAGTCTTATTATTAATGATCCCTGGGACCCTCCGTAGGCCCAGGGAGTAAAAGGTGGATTATATGCGTCATCTTCTTCCTCATATCCCACCGCAACCATCCAGGTAAGGAGAATATACGTTCAGCAAGTACAACTCCCTAAGGGTGTACAGACCCTACAAAATTTAACCTCAGCCATAAAATCTCATGAACAAAAAAAATACAGAAGCTGTTAAGCCCCCAAGCCCCCCTAACAATGAGGACCCATTCTCATGGCTAACACTTATTCACCAAGGACTTGACTTAACCCAGGCTGCCGGAGTAAGAAACCTCTCCCAATGCTTCCTTTGCGCTGCACTCGGAAAAGCTCCCTTAGGGGCAGTCCCTCTACCAGCCGCTTTCAATATCACCACCGACTCTACCAGCTCCTCTCAAGCAACATCCTTGCCTCAAGTCCTACTATACCGTAATCCACAGAGTCACACCCTTCCTTTTTGCTACTCTACTCCCAACTCCTCATGGTGTAATCCCACCCAAGCTCCCAAGGGAATCCAGATGGCCCCCGTTGGCAGCTACTTCTGGTGTAACCAAACTTTATCTAAAACTCTTAACCCCACCTCCATCACCCAATCCTTTTGTGTTCCGGTGTCTTTAGTGCCTAGTTTAACCCTATATAGCGAAGGAGAATTGTCCAAACTAGCTTCCCAGCTTACCACTCCCAGCAATAAAATCCAAAAGTGGCTGTTTTTCTTCCCTTAGTCATTGGGGTTTCCCTAGCATCAACCCTAATAGCCTCAGGACTTGGGACAGGGGCACTCGCCCACTCAATTCAGTCCACACGGGCTCTCTCCACTCAGGTCCAGGAAGCCATAGAGGCTTCAGCTGAAAGCCTGGCCTCTTTACAGCGTCAGATTACCTCAGTGGCCCAGGTAGGAGCACAAAATAGACAAGCATTAGATCTTCTTACTGCCGAAAAAGGAGGAACATGCCTCTTCCTAGGAGAAGAGTGTTGCTATTATATAAAGGAATCAGGCCTGGTTGACACCAATGTCCAAACATTAAACAAAATCAAAAAGGAGCTTCAACAATTTAACGCCCCCTTAACCCCCGGACCACTGGTATGGCTGCTGCCTGTAGTACAGCAGATGCTTCCATTCCTAATTCCCATACTAATCCTCTGTCTTATGTTAGTCTTGCTCCCATTCTAATAAAATTTCTCTGAGCCAGGTTCCAAGAAATCACCCGAGTCACCTTCAACCAAATGCTCCTGCATCCCTACACCCAACTGCCAACCTCAGACCCTAACTACGCCCCTTAACAGCAGGAAGCAGCCAGACAGACAACAGCACCCCAAATTCTTATAATCAATAAGAGGTTAGACTGTTTGGGTGAGGGAGAAGGGACAAAATGGAGGAAGGTGAACAAGATGGAGCAGTACCTGTTGTTTCCGGGTTCTTCATCACCAACTTACCTGTGCACGGGAAAATGCAGCCCACCCTGAGAAGATGCAGATCAACCGAGCATGCGCCAGGTGACGTCAATCCGAAGAGATCAAAACTTACCCGGCCACTCCTATGGAGACGCCCCTATCACTCCCTTATCCCACCCACCGCCCTCCCCCTTTCAGTGCCAATGCATAAAAGTCAGCTGCCAGCAGGAGCCGGCATGACTTCTTCGGTCCCCCACATTCGTGGACCGGGGAACCTCACCCCAGAGTATGTGCATATTTACAATAAAGGGCTGCCGCTTTCTTATGTACTTTGGCCTCATGTTTAATTACTTAGCTTTCCTAAATTAAGTTACATTAAATTAAATTAAGACACTTCTTTCTATATAGACACAGTAACAGGCTGATCTCTCTTTCTTTTCCCCACAGGTGTCAAGTCTAGGAACTCTTTGCCTAACCCAATATTTCAATTATTTTTCTCCTATGTTTTTTTTTTCCCTAAAAGCATTAGGGTTTCTGCATGGAAAACTGTAATCTGTTTTGAATTAATTTTTGCATAAGGTGTGAGGTTTAAGTCAAGATTAATTTGTTTTGTAGTAGTTCAATGGCTCCAGTACTATTTGTTGAAAAGACAATTCTTTCCTGATTGACTTGCTTTTGTACCTTTGTCAGAAATCAGTGGAGCCTATTTGTATGTGTCTCTACCTCTGGGATTTCTGTTCTAGTCCATTGGTCTATGTATCTCTCCTTTCTGAATATCACACAATCGTGATTACTGTAGCTAGATCATAAGCCTTAATAGCTGCTAGAGTGACTCTTTGCACTTTATTCAAGATTGTTTTAGCTGTTTGAGAGCTTGTGCTTTTCCATGTAAGTTTTAGAATTGGTTCTATCTTATCGATCCCTGTCTTGTGGTGATATCCTCTTTCATGTCATTATCTTTCTTGTTTCTATCAATCATAATTATTTTGAAGTCCATGTCTGATAAATTAAATACCAGGATTTTCTTTGACTATGTTTTTGTTGTCTCTATGTTTTTTGTCATGCGCATCCGTGTGAAGAGACCACCAAACAGGCTTTGTGTGAGCAACATGGCTGTTTATTTCACCTGGGTGCAGGCGGGCTGAGTCCGAAAAGAGAGTCAGCCAAGGGAGATAAGGGTGGGGCCGTTTTATAGGATTTGGGTAGGTAAAGGAAAATTACAGTCAAAGGGGGGTTGTTCTCTGGCAGGCAGGAGTAGGGGGTCACAAGGTGCTCAGTGGGGGAGGTTTTGAGCCAGAATGAGCCAGGAAAAGGAATTTCACAGGATAATATCGTCGCTTAAGGCAAGAACCCGCCATTTTCACCTCTTTTGTGGTAGAATGTCATCGGTTAAGGTGAGGCAGGGCATTTGCACTTCTTTTGTGATTCTTCAGTTACTTCAGGCCATCTGGGCGTATACGTGCAAGTTACAGGGGATGTGATGGTTTGGCTTGGGCCCAGAGGCCTGACATTTTTTATCCTGATTCTTGGTATGTCTGTTAATTTTTTACTCAATGTTGAACATTGTGTATGCGGCTATAGCAACTCTGGATAACATTATCTTCCTCCAGAGAGGGCTCAACCTAGGCCTCTGGTAGGTAAATAGGATAGGAGCTTTAATTTAACAAAAGACTGAAGTGATTTCCTTTTGGGTAGTCATTTTTATATGACTCCATCTACCACTGAATTACTCCCACTCCTAGGACTCAGTTCCCTAGAGCTCAGAGGGAAATACTGGGGTATTTTCTTAGGCCTCCTCCTTCTTGGCGGGTCCTGGATTCTATTTTATTTTTCTCCTCAGTGTCAGGCCTCTGAGCCCAAGCCAAGCAATTGCATCCCCTGTGACTTGCACGAATATGCCCAGATGGCCTGAAGTAACTGAAGAATCACAAAAGAAGTGCAAATGGACTGCCTCGCCTTAACCGATGACATTCCACCACAAAAGAAGTGGAAATGGCCGGTCCTTGCCTTAAGCAATGATATTATCTTGTGAAATTCTTCTTCCTGGCTCATCCTGGCTCAAAAACCTCCCCCACTGAGCACCTTGTGACCCCCCACTTCTGCCTGCCAGAGAACAACCCCCCTTTGACTGTAATTTTCCTTTACCTACCCAAATCCTATAAAACGGCCCCACCCTTATCTCCCTTGGCTGACTCTCTTTTTGGACTCAGCCCGCCTGCACCCAGGTGAAATAAACAGCCATGTTGCGCACACAAAGCCTGTTTGGTGGTCTCTTCACACAGACGCGCATGACACTCAGTACCATTAGACTGTCTGTGGTAGGCAGATTTTTAAGATGACCCCCAAGATTCCCACTCACTGGTGTATCTGCCTTGTCTAATCCCCTTCCCTTTCATGTAGGAAGAACTTGTGTGAATATAATGTGTTATCACTTCCACAACTAGGTTGATAATCAGTTGACTTCATGTTAATCAAAAGGAAGATGAACCAGGTAGGCATGACCTAGTCACTTGAGCTCTTGAAAAGGACTCAGTCCTTTCTTAATTCAAAGAGATTCCAAGCAAAGGGAATGATCTGTTTCTGCCTTTGGAGACACAAGGGGCCACATGGCATGGACTTGAGAGCAGTTTCTAGAAGCTTGAAGTAATCCCCTGAAAGACGACCAGGACCACAGTCCTAAAATGGCAAGGAACTGAATTCTGCCAACCCTCTGAATAAGTCTGAAAGAGGACCCCAAACTCCAGATGAGGATACAGCCCCCCACACTTTGATTTCAGCCTGGTGACCTTGAGCACAGAACCTAGCCATGCCATGCCTGGACTCCTAACCCACAGAAAATGTGTTTTTGCAGGTTTCTAAGCCATTATATATGTGATAATTTGTTATGCAGCATTAAAAATAGATACACTGGCCAGGTGTGGTGGCTCATACCTGTAATTCCAGCACTTTGGGAGGCCGAGGCCGGTGGATCACCTGAGGTCAGGAGTTCCAGACCAGCC
>NC_045453.1:32245499-32300996 GCF_002776525.5 Piliocolobus tephrosceles | reverse complement strand
AGCATCTGGGTCCTTTAGACCTGCCTGACTTGGCAGTCCCAAATGTCAACGTACGTCTCTCCAGCCAAATAAGACGTCCAAAGACTCTGTTAGCCTTTCTGGGGGCATAGGCTCTCCGCCTCCCCCTTGCTTTAAGAACCAGCAAACATCTGGAGGGAAGAATGGCTGCAGACTGTTGGCTCATTTTCTGTTCCCTTTTCTTTGAGACCTTAACCCCTGAAGACTAGGCCACCTTAGCATCGCTCCAGCTTATCAGACAATTTTTTTTTCTAATTGTTCTCAGGCAAAGTGTCATCAGAACCAGAAAAAGATATCTCCCAGACCTTTTACTCTGAGCCTCATGCCATACTGTCTCCTGAGTAAGTATAGGACTTCCAATTCCACAATGGTAGCATAAACACAAGATGCTTCACTCAACCCCCCTCCCACAGAAAACCAAAACCAAATACATAGCAGTGAGAGATGATCACCAGCAATATCTCAGAACTCAAATATTAGGATGAGACAGTTCATAGTAGCCTTGGTTCATCTCACTAATGGTCTACCACAGGGAAGTGAAAAAAATTCAAGTAGATGGTAAGAGAATCAGACTGTCATATCCACAACACTGCTCCCCACAAACTGTTTTGCACCAAGCTCATAAAATAATTTCCCCCAACTCAATGTCTTTTATTTTTTTATTTCAATAGGTTTTTGGGGAACAGGTGGTATTTGGGTACATGTAAGTTATTTAGTGGTGATTTATGAGATTTTGTTTGACCCATCACCCAGGCAGTGTACACCATACCCAATGTGTCATCTTTTGCCCTTCACCCCCCTCCCACCCTTTCCCTGAGCCCCAGAGCCCATTGTGCAATTCTCATGCCTTTGCATCCTCATAGCTTAGCTCCCAATTATGATTGAGAACATGTGATGTTTGGTTTTCCATTCCTGAGTTACTTCACTTAGAATAATGGTTTCAAATTCCATCCAGGTTTGCTGCAATGCCATTATTTTATTCTGGCATTATTATTTTATTCTGTCTTATAGCTGAGTAGTATTCCATGTTGTGTTACTAGGTCATGCCTACCTGGTTCATCTTCCTTTTGATTAACATGAAGTCAACTGATTATCAACCTAGTTGTGGAAGTGATAACACATTATATTCACACAAGTTCTTCCTACATGAAAGGGAAGGGGATTAGACAAGGCAGATACACCAGTGAGTGGGAATCTTGGGGGTCATCTTAACACACACATATACATATATATATACACACACTCACACACATATATGTTACAATTTCTTCATCCGCTCATTGATTGATGGGCATTTGGGCTGGTTCCATATTTTTGCAATTGCGAATTGTGCTGCTATAAACATGCATGTGCAAATATCTTTTTATATAATAACTTCTTTTCCTCTGGGTAGATATTCAGTAGTCGGATTGTTGGTTCAAATGGTAGTCCTACTTTTAGTTATTTAGGGACGCTCCAAGCTGTTTTCCATAGTGGTTACACTAGTTTACATTCCCATTAGCAGTGTCAAAGTGTTGCCTTTTCACCTCATCCATGCCAACATCTATTATTTTTTTATTTTGTGGTTATGGCCACTCTCACAGGAGTGAGGTGGTATTACGTTTTGGTTTTGATTTGCATTTCCCTGATCATTAGTGATGCTGAACATTTTTTCATATGTTTGTTGCCCATTTGTATATCTTCTCTTGAGAATTGTCTATTCATGTCATTAGACCACTTTTTGATGGGACTGTTTATTTTTTTCTTGCTAATTTGTGTGAGTTCGTTGTAGATTCTGGATATTAGTCCTTTATTGAATGTATCGATTGTGAACATTTTCTCCCACTGTGTGGTTGTCTATTTACTCTGCTGATTGTTTCTTTTGCTTTGTAGAAGCTTTTTAGTTTAATTAAATCTCATCTATTTATTTTTGTTTTTGCGGCATTTGCTTTTGGGTTCTTGGAAGTCTGCCTAAGCCGATGTCTAGAAGGGTTTTTCCAATATTATCATCTAGAATTGTTATGGTTTCAGGTCTTAAATTCAAGCCTTTGCTCCATCTTGAGTTGATTTTTGTATAAGGTAAGAGATGAGGATCCCGTTTCATTCTTTAACATGTGGTTTGTCAATCATCCCAGCAACATTTGTTCAATAAGGTATCCTTTCCACAAGGCATGTTTCATTTGCTTTGTCAAATATCAGTTGGCTGTAAATATTTGGCTTTATTTCTGGGCTCCCTATCTGTTCCATTGGTCTATGTGTCTGTTTTTATACCCACACCATGCTTTTTTGGTGACTATGGCCTTATAGTATAGTTTGAAGTTGGGTAATGTGATGCCTCAAGATTTGTTCTTTTTGCTTTGTCTTGTTTTGGCTATGTGGGCTCTTTTTCAATTCCATATGAAATTTAAGATTTTTTTTCTAGTTCTATGAATAATGATGGTGGTATTTTTATGGGAATTACATTGAATTTATAGATTGTTTTTGGCAGTGTGGTCATTTTCATGATATTGAGTCTACCCATCCATGAGCATGGGATGCATTTCCATTTGTTTGTGTCATCATGATCTCTTTCAGCAGTGTTTTGTAATTTTTCTTGGAGAGGTCTTTCCCCTCCTTAGTTAACTATATTCCTAAATATTTTATTTTTTGCAGCCATTGTAAAAGGGGTTGAATTCTTGATTAGATTCTTGGCTTGGTTGGTGGTGGTGTATAGCAGACCTTCTGATTTGTGTATGTTAATTTTGTATCCTGGAAGTTTGCTGAATTCATGTATCAGTTCTAGGAGCTTTTTGGTGGAGTGTTTAGGATTTTCTAGGTATACAATCATATCAGCAGCAAACAGCGACAGTTTGCTTCCTCTTTACCAATTTGGATGCCCTTTACTTCTTTCTCTTGTCTGATTGCTCTGGCTAGGACTTCCAGTACTATGTTGAACAGAAGTGTTCAACATCCTCCTGCATCTGTTGCATCTATGTTGAACAGAAGTGTTCAACATCCTTGTCTTTTTCCACTTCTCAGGGGGAATGCTTTCAACTTTTCCATGTTGGTTGTGGGTTTGTCATAGATGGCTTTCATTACCTTAAGTATGTCCCTTCTATGCCAATTTTGCTGAGGGTTTTAATCATAAAGGGATGCTGGATTTTGTCAAATGCTTTTTCTGCATCCATTGAGATGATTATGTGATTTTTTGTTTTAAATTATGTTTATATGGTGTATCACATTTATAGACTTGCATATGTTAAACTATCCCTGAATCCCTGGTATGAAACCCACTTGATCATGGTGGATTATCTTTTTGATATGCTGTTAGAGTTGGTTAGCTAGTATTTTCTTAAGGGTTTTTGCATCTATGTTTATCAGGGATATTGGTCTGTGGATTTCTTGTTTTGTTATGTCCTTTCCTGGTTTTGGTAGTAGGGTGATACTGGCTTTAGAGAATGATTTAGTGAGGATTTCCTCTTTCTCTATCTTGTGGAATGATGTCAATAGGATTGCTACCAATTCTCTTTGAATGTCTGATAAAATTTAGCTGTGAATCTGTCTGGTCCTGGACATTTTTTTGTTGGCAACTTTTTAAATTCCCATTTCAATCCCACTGCTTATTTAAATTGGTCTGTTCATAGCTTCTATTTCTTCCTGGTTTAACCTAGGAGGGTTGTATATTTCCAGAAATTTATCCATCTCCTCTAGGGTTTCTAGTTTATGTGCATAAAGGTGTTCATAGTAGCCTTGAATGATCTTTTGTATTTCTGTGGGATTGGTGGTCATATCTCCCATTTTGTTTTTCATTGAGCTTATCTGGATCTTCTTTCTTCTTTTCTTGGTTAATCTAGCTATTGGTCTATCAATTGTATTTATCTTTTCAAAGAACCAGCTTTTTGTTTCATTTATCTTTTTTTGTTTGTTTGTTTTGTTTCCATTTCATTTAGTTCTGCTCTGATCTTGGTTATTTCTTTTCTTCACTGGGTTTGGGTTTCAATTGTTCTTGTTTCTCGAGTGCCTTGAGGTGTGACTTTAGATTGTCTCTCTGTGCTCTTTCAGGCCTTTTGATGTAGGCATTTAATTCTATGAACTTTCCTCTTAGCACCACCTTTGCTGTATCCAAGAGGTTTTGATAGATTGTGTCACTATTATTGTTTAGTTTAAAGAAATTTTTAATTTCCATCTTGATTTCATTGTTGACCCAACGATCATTCAGGAGCAGGTTATTTAATTTCCATGTATTTGTGTGGTTTTGAGGGTGACTTTTAGAGTTTATTTCCAATTTTATCCCACTGTGGTCTGAGAGAGTATTTGATATAATTTCAATTTTCTTAAATTTATTAAGACTTGTTTTGCAGCCTATCACATGGTCTATCTTGGAGAATGTGTGCTGATGAAGAGAATGTATATTCTACAGTTGTTGAGTAGAATGTTCTGTAAATATCTGTTAAGTACATTTGTTTTGAGGTATAGTTTAACTCCGTCGTTGCTTTGGTGACTTTCTGTGTTGATGACCTGTCCAGTGCTGTCAGTGGAGTATTAAATTTCCCCCCCATTATTGTGTTGCTGTCTATCTCATTTCTCAGGTCTATTAGTAATTGTTTTATAATTTTGGATCCAGTGTTAGGTGCATATATATTTAGGATTGTGATACTTTCCTGTTGGATAAGTCTTTTTTTTCATTATATAATGTCCCTCTTTGTCTTTTTAACTGCTGTTGCTTTAAAGTTTGTTTTGCCTGATATAAAAATAGCTGCTCCTGCTCGCTTTTGGTGTCCATTTGCATGAAATATCTTTTTCCACCCTTTTACCTTAAGTAAAGGGACTTAAGGACCTTATGTGTTAGGTGAGTCTCTTGTCAGCAGATACTTGGTTGGTGAATTCTTATTAATTCTGCCATTCTGCACCTTTTAAGTGGCGCATATAGGCCATTTACGTTCAACGTTAGTATTGAGATGTGAGATACTATTCTATACATTGTGCTATTTGTTGCCTGAGTACCTTGGTTTTTTTTTTTTTTTTCACTGTGATTTTCTTTTATAGGTCCTGTGAAGTGTATGCTTTAAGGAGGCTCTATTTTGGTGTGTTTTGAGGATTTGCTTCAAGACTTAGAGCTCCTTTTAGCAGTTCTTACAGTGCTGGCTTCATAGTGGTTAACTGTCTCAGCATTTGTTTGTCTGAAAAAAACTGTATTTTTCCTTCATTTGTGAAGCTTAGTTTCACTGATACAAAATTATTGGCTGATAATTATTTTGTTTAAGGAGGCTAAAGATAGGGCCTCAATCTCTTCTAGCTTGTAGAAATTTCTGCTGAGAAATTTGCTGTTAATCTGAAAGGTTTTCCTTTATAGGTTAATCAATACTTTTACCTCACAGCTATTAAGATTCTTTCCTTCATCTTGATTTTAAATAACCTGATAATTATGTGCCTAGGTGATGATCCTTTTGCAATAAATTTCCTGGGTGTTCTTTGAGCTTCTTGTATTTGGATGTCCCAATCTCCAGCAAGGCCAAGGAAGTTTCCCTCAATTATTCCCTCAAATATGTTTTGCAAACTTTTAGATGTCTCTTCTTACTCAGGAACACCGATTGTTCTTAGGTTTTGTCATTTAACGTAATCCCAAACTTTATGGAGGCTTTGTTCATTTAAAAAAAATTTTTTTGTCTTTGTTAGTTTGGATTAATTTGAAAGCCTTGTCTTTGAGCTCTAATGTTCTTTCTTCTATTTCTTTGATTCTGAGACTTTCAGTGTATTTTGCATTTCTGTAAGTGTGTTCTTCATTTCCAGAAGTTGTGATGGTTTTTTATTAATGCTATTTCTTTTTTTTTAATTATTATTATACTTTAAGTTCTAGGGTACATGTGCATAACTATTAATGCTATTTCACTGAAGATTTTTCCCTTCATATCTTGTATCTTTTTTTTTTTTTAAGTTTTATTAAGTTGTACTTCACTTTTCTCTGCTGCCTCCTTGGTTACCTTAATAATTGACCTTACGAATTATTTTTCTGCCAATTCAGAGATTTCTTCTTGGTTTCTATCCATTGCTGGTGAGCTAGTTTGATCTTTCAGGGGTGGTAAAGAACTTTGTTTTGTCATATTACCAGAATTGTTTCTCTGGTTCCTTCTTATTTGGATAGACTCTGTCAGAGGGAAGATCTGGAGCTCAAGGGCTACTGTTCAGATTCTTTTGTCTGATGTGGTGCTCTTCCCTTTCCCCTGGGGATGTGGCTTTCTGAGAGCTGAACTGCAGTGATTGTTGTTTCTCTTTTGGATTTAGCCACCCAGTGGAACTACCAGGCTCTGGGCTGCTACTGGGGAATGTCTGCACAGAGTCCTGTGATGTGAACCGTCTTCAGGTCTCTTAGCCCTGGATACCTGCTCCAGTGGAGGTGGCAGGGCAGTGAAGGGGACTCTGTGAGGGTCCTGGGTTGTAGTTTTGTTTATAGGGCTAGTTTTGTGTTAGTTGGCCTCCAGCCAGGAAGTGGCACTCTCAAGAGAGCATTAGCTGCAGTAGTATATGGAGGATTAGGTGGTGGGTGGGGCCATAGAGCTCCTGAGAGATTATGTCCTTTGTCTTCCGTTACCGCTACCGGAGAGGGTAGAGAAAGACCATCAGGTGGGGACAGGGCTAGGTGCCTCTGAGTTGACTCTCCCTGGGCAGGGCTAGGTGCATCTGAGCTCAGACTCTCCCTAGGCAGGGCTAGGTGCGTCTGAACGCAGACCCTCCTTGTGCAGGTCTTGCTGCAGCTGCTGCAGGAGATGGGCATGTGGCTCTCAGGTCGATGGAATTATGTTCCCAGGGGGATTATGGCTGCCTCTGCTGCATCATGCAAATTGCTAGAGAAGTGAGGGAAAGCTGGCAGTTACAGGCCTCACGCAGCTTCCGCACAGCCCAAAAGGCCGGTCTAACTCCCACAGTGCCCTGCCAACAGCATTGTTTATTTGCAGACAGTGGGTGAGCAGGCCTGAGAACTTTCCCCAAGCTACCAGTCTCCAGCTGAGAAGGCAAAGAAGGGCGTTTAGGTTTCACACCTCATCACCTGCCTCAGTTTCTGTGCTGTGTCTGCACTCCCAATTCACTCCCTCTCCCAGCTTCTTTCCAGGAAACTTCGTGTTCAGTCGAAATTGTTACAAAGTTCAGCTGGAAGTTTCCTTCTCCCCATCGTCTTTTCCCAGTTCCTCTGACAGCCCTCCCCAAGAATCTCTGTGAGACAAAGTCAGAAATGACTTCCCTGGGGACCAAGGGTGTCCACAGGGCTTTCTGTTGCTTCTTCTACCCCTGTATTTCACTTGACTGTCTAAATTTGTCTCAGTTCCAAGTAAGGTCAAATCCTTCTCCCATGATCTGGACCTTCAGGTTTCCCAGTGAGGGTGTGTGTTCAAGAGGGGAAGGTCCCCGTTTTACGCTTTCGCACTGTGGATACTTGCAGCTTTTTGGCTGTCTCCCAGGGCCTGCAGAAGCAATCCACTTTCTTCAAAGCATCTGTGGCTTCTCTTGGGTTCCCTGGTATGTTCCTGTGATAGTTCTTAGAGCAAAAGTTCACAATGTGAGCCTCCACATACTGCTCTGTCCATCCAGTGGGAGCTACAAGTTAGACCTGCCTCCTATCTGCCATTTTTTCCTCCTCTTCATGTATCCAACTCAGTTTCTACATTGGAAAACGTGAAATCAAAGTGGGCAACCAGCTTCCCCTGCACTTTCGCTCTCCTGGCAGGAGACCTGTCCCTGCCTCATTCCACAGAATGTATCATAAGTACTTGAAGGGAAAAACATCCCTGAGGACAGTCAGAGACAAGGGGAGACAGCGAGACTGCAATTCCCAGTCCTGGGAACTCTGCTCTGTAGCTTGGACAAAGGCAATCCTAAATCAGAGTGGCTGTTCAGCAACATCATACTGTAGAAAGTACCTCCTACAGGACCCTAGGGCATGAACTCTCCCAGACCACTGGTATGTCTTCTTTGGGACCTTTCTTATTTGAGATGGGCAACATCAGTGTGCTGGCTTTTACTGAAGTCATGACAAACCTGGTCTTAGGGTACATTCTAATGCCAAAAAGGAGACAGCATCTTAGTGGGGAAGAAAAAAGAAATAATTATAAATTACAAAGAATATTTCAGCAAACATATTCAATAAAAAAACAAAGCAAGCCAGACAGAGAAGACTGGAATAAATAATTAATCCTTCAATGCAAAGACATTGACATTCATCTGCAAGAAACCACAGTGAGCATGGAAAATACGACCTCCCCAAACAGACAAAGCAAAGAACTAGTGATTGACCCTAGCTAGATGAAAATATGCGAGCTCCCTGACCAATAATTCAACATAGAAGTCTTAAAGAAACTCTGTGATCTCCAACACGACACAGAAAAGCAACTTAGAAATTTATAATATAAGTGTAATAAAGATATTGAAATTTAAAAAAAACACAGACATCGTGGAACTGAGAAATACATTTGCCGAACTGAAAATTCAGAACAAATCAAGCAGAGGAAATAATAAGTGAGCTCAAAGACAGGCTACTTGAACATACACAGTCAGAAGAGAAAAAAGAAAAATGAAGGAAAAGGAATGAAGATCATCTACAAGATATTGAAAATTGCTTCAAAAAAATCACACCTAACAATTATTAGTATTCAAGAGAGAGTTGATCAAGAGCAAGCAGTGGAAAGCTGATTCTAAGAAATAACAGAAAACTTCTCAAAACTTGAGAAGGAGATAAATATCCAGGTACAGGAAGGGCAGGTTTGACTCAAAAACGACCAAGCCAAGGCATATAATAATCAAATTCTCAAAGGTTAAGGTCAAACAAAGGATCCTAAAAGCAGCAAGAGATACAAACCAAATAACATAAGGAGGAGCTCTGATTTACCTGGCAAAAGACTTCTCAATGGAAATCATATGGACCGGGAGGAAGTGGGATAACATTTTCAAAGTGTTGAAAGAAAAAAAGATAAAAACAGAAAAGAAAAGAAGAGAATCTGTGATCCAGGAATACTACATCCAACAAAGTTATCCTTCAAATATTAAAGAGAGATGAAGTATATTCCAGACTAACCAAAGCTGAGCGAGATCACCATTACCAGATCTGTCTTAGAAGAAATGCTAAATAAAGTTCTTCAGTATGAAAGAAGAAAAATACTGAAGTGCAAAAAAGTATATATATATTTGCAGATATAAAACCTACTGGTAAAGTTAAGTACACAGACAACCCCAGAATAATACTGTAATTGAGGCCTATAACCCACTAATAACTCAAGCATGAAGCCAAGAGACAAATCCACCAAAAATAATAATAGCTACATCAACCTGTATATATATATATCTATAAAATATTTATATTGAGACAACAAAAAGTTTAAATATTGGCGTAAGGGGTGGAATTAAAGTGTAGAGGTTTTTAAATTTTTTTATTTGCTTTTATTGTTTGTGATCTAGGATAAGCTGTCCTTTCATTAAAATTAATTGTTATATCTATAAGATCTGTTTTTAATAGATACACTAACAATAAAAAGCAACAAGTTAAAACATACACATCAAAACACTTAACAACAAAGGAAGAGAGTACAAAAATGGAAAGTTACAAAACAATGAGGAAACAGGCAACAAAATGGCAGTAGTACATCCTTACTCATCAATAATAACACTGAATATACTCAACCCTCCAGTTAAAAAACATCAAATGACTGAATGGATCAAGAAATAAGAACTAACTATATGCTGCCTGCAAGAACCCACTCAGTTTTACAGACATGCATAGATTGAACATAAAGGGATGGAAAAAGATATTCCATGCAATGGAAATCAAAAAAGATCTGGAGTAGCTGTGCTTATATCAGATGTAATAGACTACAAGTCAACAACTTTAAAGAGGGACAAAGAAGGTCACTATATAATGATAAAAGAGTAAATTCAGCAAGAGAATATAATAATTATAAATACCTATGCACCCAACACTGGAGCTCTCAAGTATATAAAGCAAACATTACTAAATCTAAAGGGAGAGATAGACTGCAATACAGTAACAGTAGGGGACTGCAATACCTGACTCTGAGTAATGGACAGATCATCCAGACAGAAAATCAACAAAGAAACATTGCAGGTAAACTACACAGTAGATCAAACAGGCCTAACTAACATTTGCAGAACATTTCACTCAACTGCTGTGGGATACGTATTCCTTTCCTCAGCACATGAAACATTCTCCAAAATAAACCATATCTTAGGCAACAAAACAAATCTCAACAAATTCAAAAAAGTTGAAACCATATCAAGTATCTTTTGAGACCACAGTGGAATAAAACTAGAAATCAGTAAGAAGAAGAACCTTGAAAAATATACAAACACATGGAAACTAGACAACATCCTCCGGAATAACCAATGGGTCAATAAAAAAAAGAAGAAAATTTAGAAATATTTTGAAAAAATGAAAATTGAAACACAACATACCAAAACCTATGGGATACAGCAAAAACAGCACTAAGATGGAAGTGTGTAGCAATAAATGCCTATAGCAAAACCAAAATACTTCAAATAAACAGGCTAATGATGTACTAAAAAGAAAAACTAGAAAATCAAGAACGAACCAAACTTAAAATGAGTAGAAAGAACTAATAAAGATCAGAGCAAAATTAAATGAAATTGACACTAAAATAACCATACAGAAGATCAACAAAAGAAAAGTTGGTTTTTGCAAAGAAAAACAAAATCAAGAAACCTAGTCTTTTGCCCAATTAACTAAGAAAAAAAGAGAGGAGACCCAACTAAATAAAATAAGAAACAAGAATGAGACGTAACAACTGAGCCACAGAAATACAAAGAATCATTAGAGACTATTATGAACAACTACACACCAGCAATTTGGAAAATCTATAAGAAATGGATCAATTCCTGGACACATGCAACCTACAAAGACTGAGGCATGAAGAAATAGAAAACCTCAACAAATCAATAACAAGTAACATGACTGAAGCTGTATAAAAAGTTTCCCATCAAATAAAAGCCTGGATCCTGAGGGCTTCCCTGATGACTTCCACCAAACATTTAATAAAGAATTGGTACCACTTCTACTCAAACTCTCCGAAAACACTGACGAGGAGGAAATGCTTCTAAACTCATTCTAGGAGCCCAACCTTACCCTGATACCAAAATCAGACAAGGACACTATGATAACAGAAAAGAAAACTACAGACCAATATCATTGATAAATATAGATGCAAATATCTTCAACAAAATACTAGCAAACCAAATCCAATGACACATTAAAAAGATAATTTACCTTGATCAAGTTGGACTTATCCCAGGCTCAAGAATAGTTCAACATACAAAAGTTAATAAACATGACAAATCACATTAATAGAACCAAGAACAAAAATCATATGATTATTTCAATAGATGCTGAAAAAGTAGTTGATAAAATTCAATGCTCCTTTATGATTTAAAAAAACCCTAAAAAAAAAACTGGGCATAGAAGGAACATACCTCAAATAGGAAAAGCCATACATGACAAGCCCCCAGCAAATATCATATTGAACAGGTGAAAATTGGAAGACTTTTCTTTAAGATCTGGAACAAGACAAGGATGCCCACTTTCACCACTGTTATTTAACATAATACTGGAAGTCCTGGATAGAGAAATCAGGCAAAAGAAAACAATAAAGGGCATCCAAATGGACAGGAAGAAGTAAGATTAGCCTTGTTTGCAGATGGCATGATCTTATATTTAAAAAAATAAAGACTCACCAAAAAACTATTAGTGCTGCTAAACAAGTCCAGTAGAGTTGCAGAATACAAAATCAACATACAAAAAATCAGTAGTATATATAGACCAATAGCAAAACTCTTAAAAGGAAATCAAGAAAGCAATCCCACTTATAGCTCTAAAGAATATAAAATGACTAGGAATCAATTTAACCAAAGAACTGAAAGATCTAAACAAGGAAAACGATAAAACGCTGATGAAAGAAAATGAAGAGGACACAAAAAATGGAAAGATATTCCATGCTCAGGGGTTGGAAGAACTGATATTGTTAAAATGACAATACAAGTTTGATGCAATCTTATCAATATGCCAATGACATTCTTCACAGAAATAGGAAAAAAAATCTTAAAATATATATGGAATCACAAACTACCCTGAGTATCCCAAGTAATTCTGAGCAAAAAGAACAAAGCCAGATGCATCACATTACCTGACTTCAAAATATACTACAAAGTTATAGTAACCAAATTAGCATGGTACTGGCATTAAAACAGACAAATAGACTAATAGAACAAAATTAATAACCCAGATATAAATCCATGTAACAGCCAACTTATGTTTGACAAGTATGCCAAGAACATGCAATGGGGAAAAGACAGTCTCTTCAACAAATGGTGCTGGGAAAACTGAATATCCATATGCAGAAGGATAAAACTAGACTCCAACCTCTCACCATACACAAAAATCAAATGAAAATGGACTAAATACTTAAATGTAAGACCTATATGTAAGTCCTATAAAAAGAGATAAAACTTAACAGATTCCCTGTGGCAAGAAAGGTAAGTAGTTACATATTAATATGATGCAACATTATAATCAAATATTAATGATGCAACAAATAATATTTTGGTACCACTTTTTTTGATACAGAATATCACTCTGTTGCCAGGCTGGAGTGCAGTAACACAATCACAGGTTACTGAAGCCTCAACCTCCTGGGCTCAGGTGATCTTCCCACCTCAGCCCAATATGTAGCTGGCGCTACGAGTAGTGCACCACCAAACCTGACTAATTTTTCGTATTTTTTGTTAGAGATGGGGTTTTACCATATTGCCCAGGCTAGCCTTCAACTCCTGGGCTAAGCTGTCTGCCTGCCTTAGCCTCCCAAAGTGCTGGGATTACATGCACAAGCCACCGGACCTAGCCGGTGCCATTTATTCTTTTAAAAATTTGAATTTTGTCATCTACTCAATATCTCTGTTCTTGTTTCAGTATAAAAATAATCAAACATATCCCTAAAATCTGGGGGAAAGTATGGTTTCCTTCGTCTTTTCAAACATATCCCTAAAATCTGGGTGAAAGTATGGTTTCCTTTGTCTTTTTAAAGTCTAATTCTTGAGCAGTTTTAGGTTCACAGCAAAATTGAGCAGAAGGCACAGAGATATTCCAGATGTCCCCTGCCCCCATACATGCAGCCTCCCCCATTATCAATATCCCCCACCAGAGGGGAACATTTGTTAAAACTGACCCATGATTATCACCCAAAGCCCACAGTCTACATTAGGATTTCCTCTTGGTGTTGTACCTCTGTGGGTTTGGACAAATGTATAATAACATGTATCCACCATTACAGTATCATGTGGAATATTTTCACTGCCTTACAAACCCTCTGTGCTCTGTCTATTCATCAGAATTTTTTTCTGTATATTTTGGTTGATGGTCCTTTATATGTCTTTTGCAACTATTTTGCCCCAGTCTGTAGCTTGTCTTTTCATTCTCTTGGCAATGTGTTTCACAGAAGTTTCTAATTTTAATAAAGTCCAGAATATCAATTTTTCTTCCAACCCTTTGCCTCCACTGATCTTTGTACTTTATGATAAAAAGCTCTCAATTAATTGGGCATAGAACATTCTCACTAAACTCAAGATAATCTAGAGTTTTGACTATACCATCATCCAGGAGTGTTACAGTTTTGCGTTTTACATTGAAATCTGTAACCCATTTTGAGTTCATTGTTATGAAAGGTATAAAAGTCTCCATAGTTTTGTCTTTTCCAGAATGTCAGAATGTTGGACTTCTACAGTATCTGGCCTTTTCAGATTTCCTCCTTCCACTTAGTAATATGCATGTAAGATTCCTCCATGTCTTTTCATGGCTAAATAGTTCCATTTATTTTTAGCCCTGAATAAGATTCCATCGTCTGGATGTACTACAGTTTATCTACCACAGAACAGCTTGGTTGCTTTCCAGTTTTAACACTTATGAATAAAGCCATAATAAACATCTATGTGCAGGATTTTTTGGTGTAAAACTATGTATTTAACTCCTTTGAGTAAATGCCCAAGAGTGTGATTGCTGGATCATACGGTAAGGGTTTATGCAGTTTAGTAAGAAATCACCAAACTGTCTTCCAAAGTGGCTGCACCATTTTGCATTTCCAGCAGCAACGAATGAGAGTTCCTGTTGCTCCTTATTTTTGCCAGTACGTAGTGGTGTCCATTTCCTGGACTTTGGCAATTCTAGAAGGTGTGTAGTGGTATCTCATTGTTGCTTTAATTTCTTTTTCCTGATGACATATGATGCGGATGACCTTTTTATATCCTTATCTGTGATCTGTAGATCTTCTTTGGTGAGGTGTCTGTTAAGGTCTTTGGCTTTTTAAAAAAAACAAAAAACAAACAAACAAACAAACAAAACAGGTTGTTTTTTTCCTCATTGTTGAGGTTTAAGAATTTTTTTTGTATATTTTGGTTGATGGTCCTTTATACGTCTTTTGCAACTATTTTGCCGCAGTCTGTGGCTTGTCTTTTCATTCTTTCGACAATGTGTTTCACAGAAGTTTTTAATTTAATAAAGTCCAGAATATCAATTTTTCTTGCATAGATCATGCCTTTGGTGTTATAGCTAAAAAAGTTCTTGCCAAACTCACGATTATCTAGATTTTTGCCAATACTATCATCTAGGGGTTTTATAGTTTCGTATTTTACATTTAAGTCTGTAATGCATTTTGAGTTAATTTTTGTGAAAGGTCTGTGTCTAGATTTATTTTTAATATGTGGATGTCCAGTTGTTCCAGCACCTTGTTGAAAAAGACTATCTTGACCGGGTGTGGTGGTTCACACCTGTAATCCTAACACTTTGGGAGGCCGAGGTGGGTGGATCACCTGAGGTCAGGAGTTTGAAACCATCCTGGCCAACATGGTGAAACCCCGTCTCTACTAAAAATACAAAAAAATAGGCCAGGCGTGGTGGCTCACGCCTGTAATCCCAGCACTTTGGGAGGCCGAGGTGGGCGGATCACGAGGTCAGGAGATCGAGACCATCCTGGCTAACACGGTGAAACCCTGTCTCTACTAAAAATACAAAAAAATCGCCGGGCGTGGTGGCGGGCGCCTGTAGTCCCAGCTTCTAGGGAGGCTGAGGCAGGAGAATGGCATGAACCCGGGAGGTGGAGCTTGTAGTGAGTGGAGATCGCGCCACTGCACTCCAGCCTGGGCGACAGAGCCAGACTCCGTCTCAAAAAAAAAAAAAAACACACAAAAAATTAGCCAGGCATGGTGGTGGGTGCCTGTAATCCCAGCTACTTGGGAGGCTGAGGCAGGAGAATCACTTGAATGCAGGAGGTGGAGGTTTCAGTGAGTCGAGATCATGCCACAGCACTCCAGCCTGGGCAACAAGAGCAAAACTCCGTCTCAAGAAAAAAAAAAAAAAAAGACTATTTTATTGCCTGTTCTCCTTCATCAAAGATCAGTTGACAATATTTTTGTTTAGACATTTCTGGGCTCTCTATTCTGCTCCATTTGTCTATCTGCTTATTCTTTTGCCACTACTGCACTGTCTTGGTTACTGTAGCTTTATATCCTATCTTGAAGTTAGGCAGTGTCAGGTCAACTTTGTCCTTCTAAAATATTATGTTGGGTATTGTAGTCCTTTGCCTCTTTAGAATCAATTGGCCATTGTCTTCAAAATAACTAGCTGTGCTTTTGACTGACATTGCATTGAATCTATAGACCAACGCAGGAAAAACTCACATCCTGACACCATCGAGTCTTCCTATCCATAAACATGAAATATCTCTCCCTTTGTTTAATTCCTCTTTGATTTCTTTTAACCAGTTTTATCATTTTCCTCACACAGAGCTTGTATATATTTTGTTAGATTTATAGCTAGGTATTTAGAAAAGCAATTGCCTTTTTTTTTTTTTTTTTTTTACATTAACCTGGAATCCTGTAACTGCTATAATGGCTTATTCATTGCAGGATATTTTTATGGACTCTTGTATATTCTGCAAGGACAATAATGTCATCTACAAACAGACAGAATTTTATTTCTTTCTCCCCAATTAGTGTACTTTCTATTTTCTTGTATTACTACATTGCATTAGCTAGAGCTTCCAGTATAATGTTAAAAAAAAGGAGTGGTGAGAGAACATTCTTGCTTTATTTTTTATCTTCTCATGAAACTTCCAGTTTTTCACCATTAGCTATGATGTAAGCTATAATTGTTTATAGCTATAATTTTTCAAGTTGAGAAAGAAGTCCTCTATTCCTGGTGTGCTGGGAATTCTTTTTATTACTATGAATGGATGTTGGATTTTGTCCAGTGCTTTCTTCCTGCATTTATTGATATGATCATGTGATTTTTCTTCATTAACCTTTTGGTGTGATGGATTACATCACGATTTTTGAGAGTTGAACCCGTCTTGCATCCCTGGGATAAATTCCACGTGGTTGTGGTATATCATTCTTTTCTTTATTCTTTTTTCAGTTTAGATGCTGACTGCTATAAACGTCTGTCTTAGTACTGCTTTTGTTACAGTTTTAGTATGTTGTGTTTCTATTTAAATTTGTATTTCTCTACTTTGTAGTTCTTTGAAGCTGAGCCTCTTTTATATGATTATGGGCCATTCATATTTCATTTTCTCTAAATTCTTTGTTTATATCTTTTACTTGATTTGAAAAATTTGGTTTTTACTTGAATCCTTCTTTGATTTTAGCCATTCTCTATATATTACAGACATAATGATTTTAAGATTGTTTCATGTTACACGTATTAACATGTTTAAAAAATTTTTTATAGCTGAGTAGATTGAGACATGCCACAATTTGTTTGCTTGCTAGTAGATGGAGATTTGAATTGCTTCCAATTTGGGGCTGTTAGGAATAATGCTGAACATAAAGAATTTGTATGTCCTTGTAAGAGTGTGTGTTTCTGTGTGTGCGTCTATGTTTGTCTTCATGTCTCCTGGGTAAGCACCTAGTGAAATGGGAAAAGTTCCCTTATCCCCCTCACAGGGCGTGCGACGGGGGTGTGGCTCACTTCTTCATTGCCCCCTGCTCAAACCTCCAGGGGGAACTTGTGTTCGTCCGCTCAATTCGCTCAATTCCCTCTGCCTTATCACAAGAACAGAGGGCTTTCTGTCTCCTGGGGTTCTTGCCTTGGTGCACCCGAAGAATCGGAGGACACGTGGGCTTGGAGAATGAGTGAAAGGTTTTATTGAGTGGAAGTAGCTCCCAGCAGATGGCGGAGCCAGAAGGGAGTGGTTTTCCCCCAGGAGTTGGGCCACTCCGCGGCCTGGGCTGTCCTCTGACCACCCTGGCCAAACCCCGCATCATTCCACCGGTGGATGCCCTGCCAGCCTGCCCGGGTCTGTCAGTGTGCTCTTCCCCCTCATGCTCCCCTCGACAGCCTCTCGACGTCCAGCCACTTGCGTGCTCTTCCACCAATGTGTTCCTCTTGATTTCCAGCTACTTGTGTGTATGCCTGCTAGGGTCTTGCACAGGGTTTTTATAGGCACAGGGTTTTTATAGGCACAGGATGGGGGTGTAATGGGCCAGGGTGGTTTTGGGAAGTGCAACATTTGAGCATGAAGGCAGGAGTGTCTGTCCTCACCTAGGTCTGAGAACACAGGGACCTTTAGTCAGGGACCATGCCCTTCCCTTCCCAGCACTGCCCTGCCCCCCTTCCATATCACTAGTTGTAGATTCCACTGGATCACCCACTGGGTGGGTGACCAGTGCATGTCTGACAGTAAAATGTGATGGATGCCTGTCTGACTGTATAAGGCAATCAATTCATATCTGGCTGTATAAGGTGCTGCCGCGCTATTTCCAAGGGACTGCACCATTTTGCATTCTCATCAGCAATGTAATGGGTCTATTATTAATTTTCGAAGAATAATACAAACATGTGGAAATTAAGTTTTGATTTCCAATACAATATAATATCTTCAGTATATAAGCACATATGTATAAGCACTATCTATCTACAGCATATAAACACATATGTACCTCCTTCTTAAACCAAAGCTTTTGTGGTTCGTCAACACATTTGAAGAGTGCAAAGCGGTCACAAGACCCCACTATTAGACCCGACTGTTTCAGAGCGGCATTTAGAAATGAAAGGTGTCTGTTTTCCAGCAGCCACAAGGGGGAAGCCGTGATCTCTTCTGTGTTTCTCTGAACAGAGTTCATTTTAAAAGACTCAAATCCACAAAGACCTCCTGAACATGTCCCAGCCCATTCATTGAAACACATCAAGCTGAGAATATATAATTCTGGACTATGAAAATCTATTTTAATGGTGCATTAGCATTGAAATAGCAGGGTTTTGTCATTAGGCTGCAAGCTGTTGTTAATTTTGATTGTTTTACCTTTTTCATCAAAAGATGCAAAAGTGAAAATTTTCCACACCCTTCCCATCCCCAGCACTCTCGCTATCCCCAGTGGATGTGAAAATGCAAATTACGGAAATGCTGAATTGCGCAATTCAGTATCCATAAGATCAAAACAGACTGATTGCTCTGCAGCAACACAGCCTGTCTACACCAGATGCAGGCCACAGCCCTCAATTCTGACGCTCGGCAGGCAGCCCCTCCGTGGAGGCAGGACTCTAGGAGGGGTCCTGGGACCTCCACCTGCAGCCCATGCTCTCATCCCCCACTGGGCAGACCTCAGGCTGGACCCCACCTGGATGAGGACAACTCCTGAGGTGTGTAGCCTGGGTCCTCCCTGCGCACCTGTGTGCTCTTGCAAATGGAGACGGTGGCTCTGCCTGCAGCGCGGGCGCCATCCTGGGAGAGGGCCAGGGCGTGCATAGCGAGGGGACCTGGACTCAGGTAAGGCCTGAAGGGCTTGGGTATCTATTCACACCCAGAAGCTTTAGACGCTTGTCCAGGCTCCTTTCTTCTCACAGAGGGCGACAAGGGATCAAAACGGCACATAAACTACAACACATGTGTACAGCCTTGCAGTAATGGGGCTGGACGTGGGTGAGGGGCGTCTGGGCAGGAAGCGGCCCCTGCCAGGCTGGAGCGATGTTAGCCCATGATCTCGGCTCCACCCAGGTGGGCGTTGCAGGCTCTGGACCCTGGCTCAGTCAGAGGGTCACTCACTCACCTCGGGGAACTGGGCTGGGCGTTGCAGGCTCTGGACCCTGGCTCAGTCCGAGGGTCACTCACCCACCTCGGGGAACTGGGCTGGACCCAGGTGACAGGAGGTTTATTGTACATCCGGTGCATGGTTTACCTGCAACATTTGAATATTTCAATATCCATTTCTTTTTAAAACAAGCATCCCCCTCTGTCAGCCATTAATATGGAATCACTATGGAGAGATGAATATGTAAAATTTCCATGACTTTCGGAAAGTTTCCACGAGTTTGGAAAGAGCCACCAAAGACTCTCCTCTCCCGCGTCCGCAGCCCGCGCCTTCTGCTGGGAGGCGGGCGCATTTCTTCCAGAGAATACGGACCCGAATTACTACAGCGGAGCCTCGGCCGCAGTCTCTCCAGCTGCCGCTAGAGGGAAACCTGATCCCGTGCAAGTTTCCTAGGGGCTCCCAGAGCAAGTACTGCCTGCTGGTTCTGGGAATGGGTGAGCCTTGGGAAAGCAGAGGAAAAAGTGATCCTCATGCGTCCTTCTCAAGCTTCAACAGTGCTCAGCATTTGGCCAATCTACTTTAAAACCATCCCCCTATAACCCACTTTTTTTTCTTAAAGTATCTTCAAGCAAATCCCAGACTTTGCATGGCTTTGCTTGCAAATGATTCAATATATCTCCCCTCCAGAAAGTGCTTCTTCAATACATTAAGTAAGACTGTATCATCCTCACACCTCACAAGCTTGCCGTCAATCCCCTGCTATCATATGATGACAGTTTTCAGCTTTTATGGCTTCTTAGAGATCTCATAAATGCCTCTTGGGAATCCCAAAAGGGGAAGAAATAGAAAAAAGAACAGAAGAAACACTGGAAACAATTATAACTGTGGATTTCCCCAAATTAATGTCAGACATGAAACCACAGATCCAAGCTCAGAGAGCACCAGGTAGTATAAATACCAAAAACAAGGTAAGATCACACCCAGGCCCATGTTTTTCAAATTACAGAAATGTTGAGTGACTCAGGAATGGTAGAAATGGGTGGGTATGATATTTAAAATAAAAAATGATAACTAGTTTTTCTCAACATGTTTGCTTTTTCCTTGTCACCCTGCCTCTTTCACCATCCACTATAGTTGGGGCATACGTCATTTTCCTTCATAACATTTTTTTTTCTAAACAGAAAAATAACTGTGACACTGAGATTCCATTTAGATTTACATCTACACATGTCATTTTGGGGGGTGCTAATAAACACAGCGTTGTGTTTTTAATTTCAGATGCCACTCATTCAGTGCAACTGTGAAGGAAAATGATTGACTTCTGTATGTTAACTTCGTATCCTACAACCTTGCTAGGATCACTTATTAGTTCCAGAAAACTTTATGTTGAGTCTTTTGAATTTTCTACATAGACAAGTCATCTGCAAACAGTTTTATTTCTTCCTTATTAACCAGTACACATTTTTTCTTATCTTATTTTATTCTTTATTACTTCCAGTGCAATATTGATAAGGCATGTTGAAAGAGGACATCCATGCCTTGTTCCAGATCCTAGTGGGAAAGTTTCAAGTTTCTCATTATTGTATATGATGTTAGCTGTAGGGCTTTTTTTTTTTTTTTTTGAGATGGAGTCTCGTTCTGTCACGCAGGCTGGAGTGCAGTGGCGCGGTCTTGGCTCACTGCCAGCTCCGCCTCTCAGGTTCACACCGTTCTCCTGCCTCAGCCTCTGAAGTTGCTGGGACTACAAGCGCCCACCACCACACCTGGCTAATTTTTTGTATTTTTAGTAGAGACGGGGTTTCACTGTATTAGCCAGGATGGTCTCGATCTCCTGACCTCGTTATCCGCCCACCCCGGCCTCCTAAAGTGCTGGGATTACAGGTATGAGCCACTGCACCCGGCCAGCTGTAGGGTTTTTTTGTAGATATATGTATCAAGTTGAGGAAGTTTTCCTATATTCCTAGTTTACTGCGAGTTTTTTTAACCATAAATTGGATTTTGTCAAATGCATTGTCTGCATCTATTGATAGGATCGTGTGATTTTTTCTTTCTTTTTTTTTTTTACCTTCATTATGTAATGGATTACATCAATTGATTTTCTAATACCAAACCAGCCTCGTGTATTTGGCATAAATTCCCCTTGGTCATGGTATAAAATTATTTTTATGCATGTTGGATTCAATTTGCTGATTTTTTTGAAAATGTTTACATCCATGTTCATGAGAGACTGTGGTCTGTAGTTTTCTTATCATGTCTGGTTTCGGTTTTAGGGTGATGTTGGCTTCATAGAATGACTTAGGAAATATTCTCTCCCCCTTCTATCTTCTGGAAGAAACTGTGGAGAATTGGTAAAATTTCTTCTCTAAATGTTTGGTAGAATTCACCAGTGAATTTATCTCAGCCTGCTGCTTTCTGTTTTGGAAAGTTATTAACTATTTACTGAACTTCATTAATAGATATAAAGCTATTCCAATTGTCTGTTTCTTGTGTGAGTCTTGGCATATTTTCCTTTCAAGTAATTGGTGTGTTTCATCCAGGTTTTAAGTTTTTAGGCATAGAGTTATTCATTGCATGTCTCAATTATCCTTTTAACGTCTGTGGGCATTTCGGATGCTCCCACTTTCATTTCTGATATTAGTCATTTGTCTTCTCTATTTTTTTCTTAGTTACACTGGCCAGAGGCTTATTCATTTTATTGATCCTTACAAAGAATTGGTGTTTGGTTTCACTGATTCTCTCTATTGACTTCCTGTTTCCAGTTTTATTGATTTCTGCTCTAATTTCTATTAGACCTTTTCTTCTGCTTACTTTGGATTTAATTTGCTCTTTTTTCTAGCTTCCTAAGGTGGAACTTTGATAACTGGTTTTAGACCTTTTTCTTTTCTTTTCTTTTTTTTTTTTTTATCAGACAGAGTCTCACTTCATTGCCGGTCTGGAGTGCAGTGGCATGATCTCGGCTCACTGCAACCTCCACCTTCCGGATTCAAGTGATTCTCCTGCCTCAGCCTCCCAAGTAGCTGGGACTACAGGCCTGTGCCACCGTGCCCGGCTAATTTTTTGTATTTTCAGTAGAGACAGGGTTTCACCGTGTTATCCAGGATGATCTCGATCTCCTGACCTCGTGATCCGCCCACCTCGGCCTCCCAAGGTGCTGGGATTACTGGCGTGAGCCACTGCGCCCAGCCTAGACCTTTCTTTTTTCTAATAAACACATTCAATTTTATAAATTTCCCTTTAATCACTGCTGTCACTGAATCCCACACATTTTCATAAGTAGTGTTTTCATTTTAATTTCTTTCAAAATATCATTAAGTTTCTCTTCAAATGTTTCTTTTGACCCATGTATTGTTTAGAAGTGTGTTGCTCAATCTCTATGGATTTTGATATTTTCCAGTTATCTTTCTGTCATTGGTTTTAGTTTAATTGGGATCTGAGAGAAGACATTATATGATTTCTATTCTTTTTTTTTTTTTTTTTTTTTTTGAGGCAGAGTCTCCCTCTGTTGCCCAGGCTGGAGTGCAGTGGCGCGATCTCAGCTCACTGCAAACTCCACCTCCCGGGTTCACGCCATTCTCCTGCCTCAGCCTCCCGAGTAGCTGGGACTACAAGCGCCCGCCACCACGTCCAGCTAATTTTTTTATAGTTTTAGTAGAGACGGGGTTTCACCGTGTTAGCCAGGATGGTCTCGATCTCCTGACCTTGTGATCCACCCACCTCGGCCTCCCAAAGTGCTGGGATTACAGGCTTGAGCCACCGCGCCCGGCCAATTTCTATTCTTTTATGTACCTCAAGGTAAATTTTACCATCCCAGAATGCAGCCAGTCTTGGTGAATGTTTCATATAAACTTGAGAAGCATATGTATTCTGCTGTGGTTGAAGTAGTCTATAGATGACAGTTTTAGGCAGTATAGACAGTGGTATTGAGTTCAACTATATCTTTTCTGATTTTCTGCCTGCTGGTTCTATTTCCAATAGAGGGGTGTTGAAGTCTCCAACTAAAAAAATTGATTCATCTATTTCTCCTTGCAGTTCTATCACTTTTTGCCTTATGTAATTTGACACACTATTTTCAGCACATACGCTTTAAAAATTATGTCTTCTTGCAGAATTGACCCCTTATTATTATACAATGCTCTTCTATATCCCTAATACATTTCCTTGCTTTGAAGTCACCTCCGGCTGAAATTAACATACCTACTTCTAGTTTGTGTTGATTAGCATTAGCATGGTATATCTTTCTCAATCCATTTACTTTTAACTTACATGCATCTTTATTTTTAAGGTGGGTCTCTTGGAGGCAACATATAGTTGGGTCTTATTTTTTGATCCACTCTGAAAATCCTGGGCTTTTACTTGGTGCATTTAGACTATGGATGTTCAAATGATTATTTATAGAGATAGATTAAATTCTTCCATATCTGTTGTGGTTTCTCCATTTGTAGCCCTTGTGTTTTGTTTCTGTTGTGTCTTCCACCCCTTTTCAGCCATTTATGATTTTATCATTTAATATTATTTCATTCTCCCTCATGTCTTAGCATATCAGTTATACTTTTTAATTTAACTTTTAAAAAGTGGTTGCCCTAGAGTTTGCAGCATACATTTACAACTAACCCAAGCCCACTTTCTTTTATCTTTTTTTTCTTTTAGACAGAATCTCCCTCTGTTACCCAGGCTGGAGTGCAGTGGCACAATCTTGGCTTACTGCAACATCCGCCCCCCAGGCTCAAGTAATTTTCATGCCTCAGCCTCCTGAGTAGCTGAGATTACAGGCATGTGCCACCATTCCTGGCTAATTTTTTTGTATTTTTAGTGGAGACAGGGTTTCACCATGTTGGCTGGGCTGGTCTTAAGCTCCTGGCCTCAAGTGATCTGCCCACCTCGGCCTCCCAAAGCTGGGGTTACAGGTGTAAGCCACCACACCCAGCCTTCTTTCTTTCTCTCTTTCTTTTCTTTCTTTCTTTCTTTTTTTTTTTTTTTTCAGATGGAGTTTCACTCTTGTTGCCCAGGCTGGAGTGCAATGATGCAATCTCAGCTCACAGCATGCAAACTCTGCCTCCCAGGTTCAAGCCATTCTCCTGCCTCAGCCTCTCAAGTAGCTGGGATTACAGGTGCCCACCACCATGCCTGGCTAATTTTTTTTTTTTTAGATGGAGTCTCACTCTGTCACCCAGGCTACAGTGCAGTGACATGATCTCAGCTCACTGCAACCTCTGCCTCCCAAGTTCAAGCGATTCTTCTGCCTCAGCCTCCCGCATAGCTGGGAATACAGGCACATGTCACCAGGCCCAGCTAATTTTTGTATTTTTAGTAGAGACAGGGTTTCACTGTGTTGACCAGGATGGTCTCAATCTCCTGACCTCATGATCCGCCTACCTCGGCCTCTCAAAGTGTTGGGATTACAGGCATGAGCCACCGTGCCCAGCGAAATTTTTGTATTTTTTGTAGAGACGAGGTTTCACCATGTTGACCAGGCTGGTCTCGAACTCCTGACCTCAGAAGATCTGCCCTCCTTGGCCTCCCAAAGTGCTGGGATTACAAGTGTGAGCCACCACACCTGGGCCCACTTTCCTTTTATATTCAGCTTTATGAAGTTTTGGTTGACAAATAGAAATTGTATGTATTCATAGTGTACAAGGTGGTGTATTGATACATGCACACATGTACACATTATGTGATGATTAAATTAGGCTAATTAACACATGCATCACCTCGCTTACTTATTTTTGTGTGTGGTGACCTGAAGATCTGCTCTCTTGGCAATTTGAAGTACGCATTACATCTTTTTTTTTTTTTTTTTTTTTTGAGACGGAGTCTCGCTCTGTGGCCCAGGCTGGAGTGCAGTGGCCGGATCTCAGCTCACTGCAAGCTCCGCCTCCCGGGTTTACGCCATTCTCCTGCCTCAGCCTCCGGAGTAGCTGGGACTACAGGCGCCCACCACCTGGCCCAGCTAGTTTTTTTTTTTTTTTTTTGTATTTTTTAGTAGAGACAGGGTTTCACAGTGTTAGCCAGGATGGTCTCGATCTCCTGACCTCGTGATCCACCCGTCTCGGCCTCCCAAAGTGCTGGGATTACAGGCTTGAGCCACCGCGCCCGGCCAACATTACATCTTATTAACAGCAGTCAGTATGCTGCGCGACAGATCTCCAGATATTAATTCTCCTGTTTAAAGGTTTGTATCCTTTGACTAACATCTCCCCATTGCCCTCTACCCTGCCCCTGGACACCCCCATTTCTACTCTCTGCTTCTATGACTTCAGCATTTTTTATTTTTATTTTTTGACGGAGTTGTGCTCTCTCGCCAGACTGGAGTGCAGTGGCGCTATCTCAGCTCACCGCAACCTCGGCCTCCCAGGTTCAAGTGATTCTCCTGCCTCAGCCTCCCAAATCGCTGGGACTACAAGTGCCCGCCACCACGCCTGGCTAATTTTTTTGTATTTTTATTAGAGACAGGGTTTCACCATGTTGGCCAGGATGGTCTTGATCTCCTGACCTTGTGATCCACCTGCCTCTGCCTCCCAAAGTGCTAGGATTACAGGTGTGAGCCACCGCGCCTGGCCCAACTTCAGCATTTTTACATTCCACATATAAGGAAGAATGTGTGGTATTTTTTCTCCCTTTGCCTGGCTTATTTCACTGAGTATAATGTCTTCTAAGTTCATCCATATTATTGCAAAGGTCAGGATGTCTTTCTTTATTAAGTTTGAATAGTATTCCATGTCCTATATGTCTACTGCATTTTCTTGATCCACTCATCAGTGGATGAACATGTGGGTTCTTTTCATGTGTTGGCTGTTGTGAATAATGGTGCAATCAACATGGGAGTGCAGATATCTCTTTCACATTCTGACTTCATTTCCTTTGGATATATACCAGAAGGAGGATTGCTGAATCATATGGTAGTTCTGGTTTTAATTTTTTGAGGAAAATCCATAAATATTTTCCATAGTAGCTATACCAATTTACATTCTCACTAGCAGAGTCCAAGGGTTCCATTTTTACCATATCATCATCAACACTTATCTAATGTCTTTTTGATCATAGCCATTCTAACAGGGAAAATCAGGCAGGATCTGGAAGTGGGGCAAGGGCTCAGGCGAGCACACACCTGCTCCCAGCTCAGCTGTGTCCTTTCCAGGCCAGCCTCTGTCATCACAGGGTCCTGAGCTGAGGGCTGGGTGTTAGTGCAGCTCTCACACAAAAATCATACATTTTCCTAGGACATTTTACTAGATTTCAGGAAGAAATTGATTGCTTTTATATTAAAACAAAAGCTGAGAATTGAGCCCAAGGCAAAACACAAATGCTTCATCATTTTTATAAGTTTACAAGGGGCACCATCAGTGATGAAGAGGCTTGCACCATCAATATTCTGCTGGCCAAGCCTCTCTTGTCCCCTGCACAGCCCTTCAGGGAACCTGCTGCAAGTTCTTCTCCCTTTAAGAGCCTTGGGTGTAAAAGCAGAAGCCCTGCAATTCTTCTGGTAACCACCGGAGGGACACACAGCAATTTGAGAGGCCAGGACTGAGCCTTGGGTCAGAGCTGAAACACCTGTGTGTGAGTTTCTCTGGCGCTCCTTGCCCTGAGCTGGCTCTTGCCTCAGTCACACCTGTGTTTCCGGGGAGACAAGCCCTGGAGTGTAAAATCACATCCAGGTGTCTAGGTGCAAGAGAGCAAAAGGGTTCATTAAGATGCCACCTCTAATCCATTGCAGAACAACTTGGAAGGTCATGAGTCCTCCCAAGGGCTCCGGGGAGAGAGGTTGGAGGTGGCTTGGTGATGCTGTGTGATGAGCGTGAGGGAGGGCTCAGATGCACCTGGGGCTGAGGTGTCCAGGGCTGCTGGACAGTGCGCTGGGCAGAGCTCTGGGAGCTGAGACTGCACAGCCCATGGATTTGGCTGAGCAGTGGGCTCACACACATGCTGGTTGTTGGATGGTGAGCTTCAGGGTAGAATGAGGGCTTGAGGGTCAAGGCAGATGCATTGTGTCGATTCTAGAACACAGCAGGACAATGCCAGTGATGACAGCTAGCTGTGGTGGAGACCCGTGATACGAATGTCAATTACAGTCACAATCCAGCAGGAATTGTGGCTGTCCTGGGCAGCACTGTTGCTTATCTTTCATGACTCTCATGGACATTGAAAATTTCCTAAATTATATTTTCCCTTGGCACTTGCTGGACAAAACGTCCTCCAGATCTCTCCAACACTGGGACACAATCCCACTGAAAATGGAGGAGGCCAGCAAGGATGCTGCAGAGGAGGAGGAGGGCAGCCCCCTGTGCAGTACAATCCAATATCTATCCACGGTCCTTTGCTTCACCCTTAAAAGTGGAGTTTCACGTTTTCTTCTCAACTGTATGGATGTGGATTTGGGTAGAACAGTGGTGTTCCAATTATTTTCCTACAAGTCAGGAGAGCCCAAGGTTCATCCTTGGCCTCACAGGTGGCCAGCACCCAGCCAAGGGCCCAGGTGGTAACAGCCCAATCAGAGGTACTGGGACTGGGGCTGGCAGGCCATGCAGCAGCCTCATGCCTGGGACCCCTTCCTGTCCAGATTCTTGTTTTGCTCTCTGTGCCTCCCCTCTCTCACCCACTGCAAATCTCTGTTCCGCTGCTCAAATTCAGGGACCATGGTGAGGCTCTGAAGCCTTTTCTGTGCAGGAAGGAGTTTGAGTGAGTGTGTTACAATGGCAATTTGATTAATGTATGATTGATCATCTGTTCGTAGCGGTCTGTTGTCTGCCAGGTGCTTCAGGCTGGGGGTGCCTCACTGTCTCTATTCCACCTTCACTGAACCCACAGATCTGGACCAGGTCTCCTGGAAGAAAGGGCTGATTCCACTCTGGGGCAGTAAATGTGTAAGCTAAGCCAGGAGCATCTTGTCAACCAGGAGGCAAGGACACTCTCTACATTTGGGGTGCTAGCCTAAGGGTGCAGGAGCTGACCTGGAGAGGCTCCCCTGGCCTGGGTGAGGACATGGACCGTCCAGAAGAATGACGGTGGCAGGTGACTGAAACACATCAATTTTAGAAAAGAATGTGAGTTTGTAATTTTAAGAAAGATTTTCGAAATGCTGGAACACCACCTCTTTATGATGTAACTTGAAGGAATGAAAAGCATTGATCCCGCCTATCCAAACCATATACCAGAAAAACCAAATACTGATGAGAAAACATTCTTCTAATTCTTATAAATAGAAGAATCTGGCTTATAAATGCTGAAGGAATGATACAAATAGAACGTCACCATTTTGCAATTTCTTGTGAAAGGAAGGAACTTGGCAACGTTCATGAATGGCTGCTGACTCCATGAGCAGCAACGTGGACGGTGAACGGATGATGAAGGATCCAACTGCATTGACAATCACAACAGCCCAGAAACAGACACAGCCTGACCCTCCTGCCTCTGGGTGGAGCAACAGGAATGCATCCCTGATCCATCTGCAGGCTTTCCCAGAGGACCCAACCTGGTGTTGTGAGGACGGGTTCCCAGGAATACAGGGGTGTTGGGGCGGTTATCTCACACCCAGACGACCTCTAACATAAGTATGAAATGTGCTCACCAAATAACTATCACACAGAAAACAAAACAACACAAAAAAACCCAACAGCTGACACATGAGCAAACAATGAAGAAAGGAAGGGGCAAGACGCAGTGGCCCATGCCTGTAATTCCAGCACTTTGGGAGGCTGAGGTGAGTGGATCCCTTGAGCTCAGGAGTTCAAGACCAGCCTGGGCAACATGGTTAACCCCTGTCTCTACAAAAACTACTAAAATTAACCATGCATGTTGACGTGTGCCTGTAGTCCCAGCTATTGGGGAGGTTACGGTGGAAGGATCACTTGAGCCTGGGAGGCAGAGGTTGCAGCAAGCTGAGATTGCACCACCACATACCAGCCTGGGAGGCTGGGGAACACAGGAAGACCCTGTCAGAAAGAGAGAAAGAGAGAAAGGAAGGAAGGAAGGAAGGAAGGAAGGAAGGAAGGAAGGAAGGAAGGAAGGAAGGAAGGAAGAGAGAGAGGAAGAAAGGAGCCCCACATGTAAACAGACACTTTAGAAATATATTATCCAACAAATACAAATGTATGGGTCTGAAGGCGACCCGATAATCCATAGACAGTTGTGTGTTTTTGTTTTTGTTTTTGTTTTTGTTTTTGTTTGAGACAGAGTCTCGCTCTGTCGCCCAGGCTGGAGTGCAGTAGCGCAATCTCGGCTCACTGCAAGCTCTGCCTCGCAGGTTCACGCCATTCTCCTGTCTCAGCCTCCCAAGTAGCTGGGACTACAAGCGTCCGCCACCACGCCCGGCTAATTTTTTGTATTTTTTTTTTTAGTAAAGACAGGGTTTCACTGTGTTAGCCAGGATGGTCTCAATCTCCTGACCTCCTGATCCACCTGCCTCAGCCTCCCAAAGTGTTGGGATTACAGGCGTAAGCCACCGCACCTGGCCCATAGACAGTTATATATATGTGTGTGTGTGTATATATGTGTGTGTGTATATATATGTACATATATTTAATATTTATATATACACATATACGTATATATTTAATATTTTTATATATACATATATATATATATATATATATATATATATATATAAATTGACCCTTCTGGTCTTAAAGCTTGAAACTTACATTTGTTTTATCTGAGTTCCTTCCTCAGTAAAGGACTCCAGGCCTCTCAAAAACTATGAAAGAACTGAAACTCGCCAGATCACCATGTCCATAGGAGGAGATGCGAGGCACTTCGTGTATCATGATTGCTTCCTGGCTCCTTCTGAGTTCCTGTTCTCCCACACATTGTTACATTTCTTCCCTACAATATAAACCCCTAATTTTAGTCTGTCGGGACGATGGACTTGAGACTGAGCGCCCATCTCCTTACCTATCGCACCTGCTTAAAGCCTTCTTCCCTGGCAATACCCATGGTCTCCGCCATTGGCTTCCCGTGCCCTGAACAGCAGGCCCTGGTGTTTTGGTAACCGGTCTCGTCTGGAAATGAGTTTGAGCAAGTCGGTTGCCAGGAGGCATTTCTGAGATCTCCAAGAAGCCGTAAAAGCTGAAAACTGGTCATCATATGACAGCAGGGGATTGACGGCAATTTTGTGAGGTGTGAGGGTGACACAGTTGTTTACATAAAGTATTTAAGAAGTCTTTTCTTGAGGGGAGATATATTGAATTATTTACAAGTGAAGCCATACAAAGTCCTGGATTTGCTTGAAGATTCTTTAAGGAAAAAAAGCAGGCTATAGGGGAACAGTTTTAAACCAGATTGACCATATGCTGAGCACCGGTGGAGCTGGAGGAGGACGCATGGAGAATTACTTTCTATTCTCTTTGATTTCCCAAGGCTCACCCATCCCAGAACTAGCAGGCAGAAGCACAGCCTGGGGCTTCTCTGGGAGCCCCTAGGAATCCTGCAAGGGATCCGGTTTCCCTCTGGCGGCGGCTGGAGAGACTGCGGCCGAGGCTCCGCTGTAATAATTCGGATCCGTATTCTCTGGAAGAAATGCGCCACTGGGGACGAGCACATGGGCTGCAGATAGAGGTCCCCGGGCCTCTTCTAATGCCCTCCCTCCATGGAGGGGCTGCCTGCCACACAGCAGGGTTGAGGGCTGTGACCTGTAGCAAGTATACAGCCCGCAAAAGGCGCGGGCTGCGGACGCGGGAGAGGAGATTCCCTGGGTGGCTCTTTCCAAACTCATGGAAACTTTCCAAAAGTCATGGAAATTTTACGTAGTCATCGCTCCATAGTGATTCTATATTAATGACTGACAGAGGGGGATGCTTGTTTTAAAAAAATAGGAATGGATATTGAAATGTTCAAATGTTCCAGGTTGACCAGGCACCAGGTGTGCACCCAGCTTCCTGTCACCTGGGGCCGGTCCAGTCCCCCGAGGTGGGTGAGTGACCCTCGGACTGAGCCAGGGCTCAGAGCCTGCAGCGCCCACCCGGGTGGAGCCGGGACCATGGGTGACCTGAGCTCCAGCCTGGTGGGGTCAACTTCCTGCCCAGATCCCCCTCACCCACCATCCAGCCCCGCTGCGCTGCACCTCTCTGCACCCCTGCCCTAGTGTATGTGCCCTTCTGAGCTTCTGTCGCCCTCTATCCAACAAAGGTAGCCTGGACAAGCGCCTAAAGCTGCTGAGTCTGAATGTGATATAAGAGGCGGGACTGGACTCCCAACCAGAGTGAAGACTGGCTGAAACATGGAATAGGCAGAAGCTCATCTGCATGAGACACGCCCACCAGCTCAATGACCGTTTACCGTTGCCATAGCAACACCTGGAGTTACCACCCTTTTCCTAGAAATTTCCGAATAACCTGCCCCGTACTTTCCATGTAATTAAAAGTGGGTATAAATATGGTGGCAGCACTGCCCCACAGCTGCTGCTCTCCACACACTGCCTGGTGGGTAGCCCTGCTCTGTATGAGTAGTCACAGAGCTTACCACCATGCCTCCAGCTCAGCCCTGAATTATTTCCTGGGTAAAGCCAAGAACCTTTTCAGGCTAAACCCCAATTTGGGGGTTTGCCTGCCCTGCAGCCCATATACTTCAGGTCCTCACCTGCTTTGAGGACTCCCCGCTGTGCAGACCCTGGCCCTGGCTCTGGCCTTGGATGGCACCCGCATTGCAGGCAGAGCCTCCTTCTTCATCTGCAAGGGCACAGGTGCATGGGGAGGGCCCAGGCTGCACAGCTCAGGAGCTTCCCTCATCCAGGTGGAGTCCTGCCTTGGGTCCGCCCAGCTGGGGGGGGGACGAGCACATGGGCTGCAGATAGAGGTCCCCGGGCCTCTTCTAGTGCCCTCCGTCCACGGAGGGGCTGCCTGCCACACAGCAGGGTTGAGGGCTGTGACCTGTAGCAAGAATACACAGGCTGTGTTGCTCCAGAACAATTAGTCTGTTTTTACCTTATGGAGGCTGAATTGTGCAACTTCGCATTTTTGAAATTTGCATTTTCGCACCCATTGGGGACATGGAGGAATACTGGGGATAGGAGGGGCAGTAGAAAATTTTTACTTTTGCAGTTTGTGATGAAAAATACAAAACAGCAACAATAAAAATCAGCTTTAGGCCAGGCGCGGTGGCTCACGCCTGTAATCCCAGTGCTTTGGGAGGCCAAGGCAGGCAGATCACCTGAGGTCAGGAGTTAGAGACCAGCCTGACCAACATGGTAAAACACCATCTCTATCAGAAAAAAAAAAAAAAATACAAAATTAGCTGGGTGTGGTGGCGCATGCCTGTAATTCCAGCTACTTGGGAGGCTGAGGCAGGAGAATTGCTTGAACCCGGGAGGCGGAGGTTGCAGTGAGTCGAGATTGCACCATTGCACCCCAGCCTGGGCAACAAGAGTGAAACTCCGTCTCAAAGACAAACAAACAAACAAACAAACAACACAAAATAACAGCGTTAGCACCTAATGACAAAACCCTGCTGCAGCAGTGTTAATGCACCATGAAAGAGATTTTTATAGTCCAGAATTTTGTGTTATTGAACTGGTGCTTTTCAGGTGGTGCCCTGGGACATGTGCCAGGGGTCTGCGAGGATGTGTGTCCTTTAAAATGAACTTTGCTCAGTTAGAGAAACACAGAAGTGATCAAGGGTACCCCTTGCGGCTGCTAGAAAACAGACATCTTCCATCTCTAAATGCTCTAAAACAGTAGTTCCTAACAGTGGGGTTTGTGACCGCTTTGCACCCTTCAAATGTGTTGAAGATGGAGAAAAGCTTTGGTTTATGCAGGAGATACATATGTGCTTATATGCTGTAGATAGATCGAGATATTCTACTGTGTGGGAAATCAAAACTTAATTTGTAAATATGTTTGTGTTACTCTTTGAAAATTAATAATAGATCCATTACATTGTTGATGAGAATGCAAAATGGTGTAACCCCTTGGAAATAGCATGGCAGTAACTTGTACAGTCAAACAGGCATTGATCACCTTATACAGTCATTCATTCATTGATCACCTTCTACAGTCAGACATGCATTAGCCACCCACCCCATGATTCTGTTGCTAGGTGCTTACCCAGGAGAAATGAAGATTACATAGACACACACACACACAGACACAGACACACACAAACACTTACAAGGGTATATGAATTATTTATGTTCAGAACTATTCCTAATAGACCCAAATTGGAAGCAGTTCAAATCTCCAACTACTAGCAACAAACAAATTGTGGCATGCCCAAATCTACTCAGCTATAAAAATAAATAAAATGTTAATATATAAAACATGGAACAATCTCAAAATAATTATATCTGTATTCTACAGAAAACAGTCATAAGTAAAGAAGAATTTGAGCAAAAATCAAATTTTTCAAATCAAGCAAAGGATATAAACAAAGAATCCACAAGAAATGTAAATGACCCTCAATTGTATGAAAAGACGCTCATCTTTATTAATAATATGAGAAATACAACTTAAAATGGCCACTTATTAAACTGAAAAAAGCTCAGTCCTTGGATTGCACACTCTGCTGATAATACTGTGTAGAAACAGTCAGTCTTTTATCTGTCTGGTGAGAATGCAAATCCCTAAGAGAGTGGAACTTGGCAACTCACCAGAAAATTCCATGTGCATTTATTCTTTGCCAATTGATCTTACTTCTAAGACTCTCCACAAAGAAACACTGGAAAAAATATTTAAAGATCATGCAAAAGAGAAATATAAATGGATTTACTTAGTCCCTTGCATCATGAAATAAGCAATGGAAAGACCAGTCAAAATCTAGTAAATGGTGAATCGTGGCAGAGAGATGGATTGGAATGGAGGAGACAGGAAGGATGCAAACTTCTCTGAATGTAACTTTTATATAATGTTGGTTTTGGAACCATGTACATGTTTTTGTATAACTACAAAACAATATTAAACACGAGTAGAAAAGCAATCTGAAATTTGAAAACAAAAAGAAACAAATGAATCTAAATTCTATCAGATTGGTGGCAGCATCACCACATGGAGAGTATCATGGGTTCAACTGACTTTAAAACACAGTTTTTGTGAGATATGCCTAATAAGATGTATTCTAAAAAGGAAAACACCTAAAAATTTTAAAATGAGTTATGATTGGCATGGTTATTTTGAAACAGTTATAGGATCAAGCAAGTGATTATGTTAATATTGTTAGGAACCAAAATTTTCAGCCTAAAGAGAAAAGAAGTGAAAATGTTAAAGAAATTGAGGAATACATTATAATCTTATAGTTGAATTTGAAAGTATCAATTAATATCAACATACCAATATTTCTAAAAACAAATATTTTTAAAGAAATATTATGAGGTTAAATTGATATTTTTTGATATTTTCTTCATTCTCTGTCTACTAAAATGCTTTAGAAAGATACAACTTAGCAATACTTTAAAATGAGCACACACCTAACAGCCAGATTTTACCCTCTAAACACTACCCTTCGTTGCATTATTCTGAAAAATGATAAATAACAAGAAAGAATAAGATAGTTATCTGGACTTTCTATACGAAAGTCTCAGGGTAACCACATTGGTGGTAAGAGAGAATGCTGGCTAATAATTTCAAAGGGAGTGACAGATCTAGGTAAGAGTTATCAATGGATGCTCAACTGTGGAAGTGAAATATTGGTGGGACCATGACACTGGCTCTGTCAGGTCCAGGCCACCAATGGGCGAACCAGCTGCCCATGTTCAGCATCACTGAATGTGAAATGATGTAGCCACATGCCCTGCGGGGCAAAGCCCACCTAGGAAAGATGCCCTACAAAGCGGCATGGATGCGGTGAACAGGGAACACTTGTACCCTGCTGGTGGGAAAGTAAACTGGCAAACTGGCACAACCACTGTGGAAAACAATGTGCAGGTTCCTTAAAGAACCAAAAGTAGAACTACCATTTGACCCAGCAATCCCACTACTGGGCATCTGCCTGGAGGAAAACAAGTCATTACACAAAAAAGATACCTGCACACGCATGTTTATAGCAGCACAATTCGCAATTGCAAAAACATGTAACCCACCCAAATGCCTATCAACCAACAAGTGGATAAACTTTGATATGTTTTTATATATATATAAAACCTTTGATATATATATATGTGTGTATATACGCACATATATACACACATATATACATATATACACACCTATATACACATATGTGTGTGTATATATACACACATATATATAAAATGGAATGCTACTCAGCTATCAAAATGAATGAATTAATGGCTTTCACAGCGACCTTGATAAGACTGGAGACTACTATTCTATGTGAAGTAACTCAGGGATGGAAAACCAAATATTGTTTGTTCTCACTCATAAGTGGGAGCTAAGCTATGAGGATGCAAAGGCATAAGAATGACACAATGGACTTGGAGGACTCAGGGGGAAAGGGTGGAAAGGGGGTAAGGGATTAAAGACTACAAATAGGGTGCAGGGTGCAGCGTATACTGCTGGGGTGATGAGTGCACCAAAATCTCACAAATCACCACTAAAGAACTTATGTAATCAAACACCACCTTTTCCCCAATAACGTATGGAAATTAAAATAATAATAATTAAAAAATAAATAGATGTGGTAATAATCACTAATATTTAATGATTAGAGAAAATTAGTTCTTCACACTTCAAGATTTATGAATGGCAACTTCTTATAAATGTGGAAAATTGAAAAATGTCATTAAAATTACCTATAGAATAATATGAATTAAATAAATGCTATCGCTGTGCCTCAGACTTTAAAAGACAAAAAACAAAACCAAAGTGAGCTGCCTCTAGTGAACTTCTGATCTACATATCTCTACAAGCTGCAGAATATACAGGGAAGGTTTAAGGTGCAGCTCAAGGAAGCAACTCCCCAAATCCAGCATGTGAGTCTCCCAATACCTAGATGGCAGGTCTGCACTGGGGGTGAAATAGTCTATGCATGGGAGAAGGACGATGGTCAGACAACAGAAGGAGCTTAAGAATAGGGCACCAACAATTGCAAATAGCCCTCAATAAACAAAATGAGGTCCAAGCTTGCTCAGAATAAGAGAAATCCTGATTAAAATTAATTAATAAACAATTTCTCTTTAGTCCATTTGTCTCATACCCAAAAGGTGGACTTCATTCTCTGTTGACAACACTGTGAAATAGGCATTCCTGTACATCGCTGGTGGGAAAGAAAAATATAATGAGAAAGCATTTCTATTCTTTTTTTTTTGAAACAGCGTCTTCCTCTGTCACCTAGGTTGGAGTGCCGTGCACAATCACGGCTCACTGCAGCCTCAACCTCCTAGGCTCAAGTGATCCTCCCACCTCAGCCTCCTGAGTAGCTGATACTACAGGTACACACCACCACGCTCCATTAATTTTTTTATTATTTTTGTAGAGACAGGGTTTCCCTATGTTGCCCAGGCTGGTCTTGAACTCCTGGCTTCAAATGATCCTCCTGCCTTGGCCTCCCAAAGTGCTGGGCTTACAGGTGTGAGCCACTGCACCCTGCCGACATTTTTTTTTAAAGAAAAAATGGTATATGCATTTTATCCTTTAACCTAACAATCCCACTTCTAAGAGTTCATTCTAAAGATTCATGGGCAAAAATATAAAAAGGTATTTGTATAAGGCTAATCACTGCAGCTTTGTTTTTTTTTTTTTTTTTTTTGCAATACCTGGAAATAATTTAAACGCCCATGAAGAGGGGACTGGTTGAATATACTATGGTACACCCACACAATGGAGGATCATTCAGCAGAAAAAGGAATAAGAAGTATTTTTACATATTACTATGGAGTGACTCTAGTGTTATTAATTGAAAAATGCCAAGTGGGAAATAATATGTATGGTATTCTTGTTTTTTTTGAGACTGTGTTTTACTCTTGTTGCCTAGGCTGGAGAGTAATGGTATGATTTTGGCTCACTGCAACCTCTGCCTTCCGAGTTCAAGGGATTCTCCTGCCTCAGCCTCCCAAGTAGCTGGGGACTACAGGCATGCGCCACCATGCCCAGCTAATTTTTGTATTTTTAGTAGAGACAGGGTTTCACCATGTTGGTCAGGCTGGTCTTGAACTCCTGACCTTAGGTGATCCACCTGCCTCGGCCTCCCAAAGTGCTGAGATTACAAGCATGAGCCACCACATCCGGCTGTATGACATTCTATTTATCTAAGAAGGTGGGATATAAGTGTGTGTGTGTGTGTGTATGTGTGTGTGTGTGTGCTGCTACAGACTGAAGTTTGTGCCACTCTAAACTTTCTGTTTAAAACCTCATCTCCAATGTGATTGTATTTGGAAGTGGGAGATGATGAGACCATGAGGGCAGATCCCTCATGTATGAAATTAGTGCCCTTAGAAAAGAGACCCCAGGGAGCTCCCTTGCCCCTTTCACCCCGTGAGAAGACGGCCATCGACGAATGAGGGAGTTGCCCTCATCAGACCCTGAGTCTGCCGGTGCCTTGACCTCGGACTTCCCAGCTCGGTACTCTGAGAAATACATTTCTGCTGTTTATAAGCTACCTAGTCTACAATGTTCTGTGATAGCAGGCTGAACAGACTAAGACAGAAACACACTTGACTATCTTTTTTTTTGAGATGGAGTCTTGCTCTGTCACCCAGGCTGGAGTGCAGTGGCGCGATCTTGGCTCACTGCAAGCTCCACCTCCCAGGTTCACGCCATTCTCCTGCCTCAGCCTCCTGAGCAGCTGGGACTACGGGCGCCCGCCACCACCACGCCCGGCTATTTTTTTTGTATTTTTAGTAGACAGGGTTTCACCGTGTTAGCCAGGATGGTCTCGATCTCCTGACCTCGTGATCTGCCTGCCTCGGCCTCCCAAAGTGCTGGGATTACAGGCATGAGCCACTGCACCCGGCCTATCTTTTTAAAAGGAAGAATAAACCAAAAATGTTAAAAATATATCTACTTGCAGAAAGAGTCAAGGACCAGGGTAGAAGGGGCAGGAATGGGAGTTGGATGGCTCAGGGTATATCCCGTCAGTAAACATGACTCTAGAGCCATGCAAATATTTTGACATAATTATGTAAAGTCAGTTATAATTATGTAAGATTAATTCATAAGTAGTAATAAAATTATATATAATTTGTTTTTTAAAAAGCAATCCCTAATAATTGCAGTCAAGCTGAAACAACTGAACTTAACACTATATCAAGTTGGTAGAATAGCCAGACATAGGGACTCTGTTGGCTGACTTTAAAACACAGATATTTGACTGTATGTTCCTAGTAAGTTACATCAAAAAAAAAGAACACACATACACACACACACACACACACACACAAACCTAAGCTGATTGTAGTGACACTAATTTTGCTGGTAATGCTGTGTTCCATTCTGGCAGTGTCTTGGGTAGATTGCAAGAGAAAGCAATGGGATAATTACTTTGCCACTGGCCGCTGGAGTCTTTAGAATAGGAGGAAGAAGATGCAGATGTGAGATCAATGAGGTTCAGTAAGATTCCAAGAATTCCAAATCTAATTATAAAGGATCAGCATAAACTCAGGATCTATTTTATCATATATATATACACACATATATATGATATATATTATACATAGATATGATATATAATACATATATATGATATATATTATACATATATGATATATATATATATATTTTTTATTTATTATGAAATATATATATATGATATATATATATATTTCCTAGTTTTATCATCTGAAAAGGCCTAGAAACAATGACCACTGCAGTAGCAATGCATACTCCCAGCACATGGATTGTGGTTGCTACTTCATTTTTCTCTAAAAGGAACCAGGATTCCTTGGAGAAATAACTGATTATTTGTCTCAGGCAAGAAATGTTCCAGATAATCTTGGAGCATTTTATCATAATGGGAAGTGAGGACATTATCAAAGCCTATTAAGGTGGTCTCTAAGAGACCCAGGTGTCAACTTGAATAAATCCCACCAAAGATGGGCTAAAGTAAACATCACTAACAGTGATAACTGCCATGAATGGAGACACACAAACAATGCTTACATTTAAAAAAAATTAAATTAATTTTACAAACAAAACCTCATTGATCATGTTTTAAGGATCCAACTCAATATTTTGGAAATTGGTTTAAAAAAAAAAAAGGTTCAATCATTTTCCTGCCTTTCTTATACAAACTATGCCACATGATAACCAAGCAGTGAAGAAAATTTTAACTTTATAAAAGCATTATAGCTCCAAGTAATAAATGAAGAATTGATAGAATTAAAGTGTTGCTATGTTGGGACCCCTGATTAAGTAACAGATTTAGGCAGTAGCTATATGTGGCTTCAAACATCAGAAAAGGAGAGACAAGGCACGATACGCTCCTGATGGGTGCAGATCACTCGTCCTCGGAAGTACTTTTGTTTCCCACTTCAAAAAAAACCTAATCAAACTTGAACAAAATCTAGCCCCTGGGCATAGCTATCCATTTACAGGAAATACGGAAATGCATATATTTAAAAGTCAGTCGGGCGCGGTGGCTTACGCCTGTAATCCCAGCACTTTGGGAGGCCGAGGCAGGCGGATCACTTGAGGTCAGGAGTTTGAGACCAGCCTAGCCGACATGGTGAAACCCTGTCTCTACTAAAACTACAAAAATTAGCTGGGCACGGTGGTGCCTGCCTGTAATCCCAGCTGCTCAGGAGGCTGAGGCAAGAGAATTGCTGGAACCTGGGAGGTGGAGGCTGCAGTGAGCCAGGATCGTGCCACTACACTCCAGCCTGGGCAACAGAGTGAGACTTTGTCGGAAAAAGAGAAAAAGAAGAGGAAGAGAAGGAAAGTATGTGTTTAAAAACCACATGGGGGGTGCCGGGTGCAATGGCTTATGCCTGTAATCCCAGCATGTTGGGAGGTCGAGGGGGGTGGATCACTTGCAGTTAGGAGTTCAAGACCAGCCTGGCCAACATGGTGAAACCTCGTCTCTACTAAAAATACAAAAATTAGCTGGGCGTGGTAGCACATGCCTGTAATCCCAGCTACTTGGGAGGCTGAGGCAGGAGAATCGGCAAGGAACCCAGGAGGTGGAGGCTGCAGTGAGCTAGAATCACGCCACTGCACTCCAGCCTGGGCAACAGAGTGAGACTTTGTCAAAACAAACAAACAAACAAACAAACAAACAAAAAAACAGAAGAAGAAGTAGCAGCAGTAGTGTGTGTTTAAAAACCACACTGGAGCTCCAGGCACAGTGGCTCATGCCTGTAATCTCAGCACTTTGGGAGGCCGAGGTGGGTGGATCACTTGAGGTCAGGAGTTTGAGACCAGCCTGACCAACATGATGAAACCCTGTCCTACTAAAAATACACACGCACACACACAAAAAAAGCCAGGTGTGGTGGTGGGCACCTGTAATCCTAGCTACTTGGGAGGCTGAGACAGGAGAATTGCTTGAACCTGGGAGGCGGAGGTTGCAGGGAGCCAAGATCACACCATTGCACTCCAGCCTGGGCAACAAGAGGGAAACTCCATCTCAAAAACAAACAAACAAACAAACACAAAAACCACACAGGGTGTGGGTAGCAAAGTCCAGATGTGGGAAACTTTCTGGACAAGTGATCTGATTTTGTTAAAAATCAAGTGTGAACAAATGTGAACCTGAAAGAGTCAGTCCTTCAGGAGGATCCTGAGTGGCTCACTGGGCCTAAATTTCAAATAGAGCCAGGCAGTCATTTCCTCAGTAGAGGCCACGCACGTACTCTAAGCTCCCCCAAAACCCACAGGGCTGTTTCACTTTGTGACTTTCAGAGCTAACACCAGCCAACTAATCAGAGCCCACCTGGCTTGACCAATCAGGGCTCAGTTATATTGGCCAATCAGAACTCAGCTGTGTTGACTAATCGGAACCAAGCTTCTTTCAATCCTTTTTTTACATAAATGCACCTGTCTGAGAACTTTCTCTATAAAAGCCAAACCCTTCCTGTGTTCTCTGTAAAGCATCTTTCATTTTACACCGAAGGCTGTGACTCTCTGGTTTGCAAACTATTCACTAAAATAAAGTCTCTTTCCTCCAAATTCTTTTTCAGAGAACTTTTGTTCACAATATATTGAAAGAGATTATTAATTACAGATTAAGAGACTGTAGAAACATATCAACAAACTGGGATGAAAGCTTATCTGGGTCCTGATTTGAAAATAAAAAAAAAAAAATCACTTGGAACCATCAGAGGAATGCAGCATTAACTGGATATTGATGTTATTAAGGAATCATTGGCTATATTAAGGTTGAGAACTCCTAGTACTCAAAAAGGGTGACTATATAATTTATAGACATTTTGGAGAAGTGAGGTGCTACTAATGATTATGCTGGGACAAAAGGCATAAAGCTGCAGGCCAAGCCCTCTGGGGGCAGGGATTGTGCAGTGATAGAGGGATGAGTACATTCTTTATCCAGGTGTGGGGTGCTGTAGAAGGCACCCCAAAAGTCCATGTCCTAATCTCTGAAATCCTTGAGTATGTTCAGTTACATAGCAAAGGGGAATTAATTAAGCCTTAAGACAGGAGAAGTATCCTGGATTATCAAGTGGGTCAATGCAGTCAGTCACAAGGGTCTTTAAAAGTGAAGAGAGAGACAGAAGAGCCAGCAACGTCAGAGTGATGTGATGTGATTTGAGGAAGACATGGCCTGCCATTGCCAGCTGTGAAGATGGAGGAAGGGGCCATGAGCTTAGGACTGTGAGGAGCCTCCAGGAACTGGAAAAAGCAAGAAAATAGGTTCTCCTCCAGGACCTCCAGAAAGGACTACAGCTCTGCCAACACATTGATTTTAGCCCTTTGAGGCCCATTTCAAGCTTCTGAACTCCAGAACTGTAAGATAATACATGTGTATTGTTTAAGCACTCAATTTGCAGTAATTTGTTATAGCAATAATGGGAAACTAATACAAATTTCAACAGATTTCATCTCAGAGGCCACATTTAGCTAGTGGCCATAGCTTCCTGGACTGGAGTGCTAAAGACTGCAGGGCCTCCTCCTGTCCTAGGTGATGACATTCATTACTGTATCCATATAGTATGCTGTATAACAAATTGCCTAAATCTCACAGCTTAAAACAACACTCATTTATTATCTCACAGATTCCATGGGTCAGGGGTCTGGGCACAACTTCATTGGGTTCTCTGGGTCTCACCAGAATGCAACCAAGGCCTCACTGGACTGAGTTCTCAACTGGAGACTCGACTGGGGCAGAACCCACTTCCAAGCTCACTGACGTGATGGTTAGCAGAATTTATGTCCCTTTGGTTGTATGGCTGAGGACTCCAGTAGCTCACGGGTGGTCAGCCCTCAGGTGCCTAGAGGTGCCTGTAGCCCTCTGACCTGTGACTTGTTTGGGAAGCAGCTCACAAAATGGCTGCTTGCTTCTTCAAGGCTAGCTGGGGAGTCTCTCTCCCACCTGAAGATAATGTAACCTTATGAAGGGAATGACAGCCCATCACCTTTGCCATGTCCTGTTGGCCAGAAGCAAGTCACCAGTTCTCCCCAGACTGAAGAGAAGGAGATTATTCAAGGTGTAACACCAAGAGACAGAGATCATGAGACTCGTCTTAGAATTCTGCCAATCACAGTGATTGATTAGGGATGTCTGTCTCACAAGACGGAGGTGGTACACAAGCTGCTTATTGGGTCTATGTTGTTCTGGGATAATATTTCTTGACCCAAGCTATAAAACAGAATCAATTGGGTTGATTTTTTTAAAAGTCTATACCAGTTAACACCAGCACAATTAAATAAGAATAGCTAGGGAGGGGTTCTAAGTATCAACATATTCTAAAAGCACCCCCTGCACACACCGTATAATTCAGACACACCACCATGGTTGCATTATTATTTTCTAGAGGAAAGAACCATTGTTTGTCTCCTAGAGGCTGGAACACAGCCAGGGGTGGTGAGCGTTAGGGCACAAAATGGCATCAAAACTGCAGAGTGGATGAGAAGAAGAAAGAGGGGCACAATAACAGAGATGACAAGCTGGTACAGAAATAAGCAGGAAGGGGAAGGTTTCTCACCAGTTGTTTTCACTTCTAGGCACTGACTCCTCCAGTGAGCATACCCCAGGAAGCATGGTCACCATCGAATCCCCCCAGGTTCCCCCAGAAACCTTCTGAGGGGGACAGAGGAAACCTACCAGGAACTCTCAGAGGCCTGGCTCACAGAATCAAGTTTGGGGTGCAAGCATCAGGTTTCTTAGAATTGTGCTTCTTGTGCCTTAAGTTGTAAGGGGTTCTAATATTTTACTTCCTATTAAACACCTGCTACTTTGAATACAAAAACTGATATATGGATATAGATGATATTTATTCATGTATACATTTTTAAGTTTAGGAACTTTGAGGTATAAGGTGCATCAGGTCTGTCTTGTAACTTTACATAAGCCCGGAACGTGGCCAAACACCCCCAGGACATGCTTGGACGTGTGCACAGCGTCCAAGGCAGGAGCTTGGAGCCCAGGCAGCCCAGCCCCTCCAGCGAGTGCTCAGGGCTGCACAGTGGACATTCTGTACCCCAGCCTCACCTCCGGTCCATTTCATGGAAAACCTGACCCTGGTTTTCATTCCCTTTGTCTCTCCTTTCTCACTCTTTCCAAATCTCTATTGTGCTGTTCTAATATATGTGCTACTGTGTGTCTGAACCCTCTTTGAATGAAGAGTGAGCGTAAAACATGCAAAACAAAGGTGATCTGATTAAACATGAGCTTGCACTTGTACAGGGGCTATTATGTGCCAGGGACTGCCAGAAGTCTTCTCGTGCTCCTGTTAGATCTTGACCAACAATAGGAGTGTTTCTTTTGTATGATAAAAGACACAGAGGTCTGGAAAGGTTCATTAATTTATACAAATCACACACCTGTGCTATGAAATGTTTGATCAGATCATACCAGACAGGAGCATGAGAATAGAAGAGCATCATCTAGCTTTGGAGGACAAATAGGTCACTGAGAGTACAAGCCTGGAGGTCAGGACTCTTCCCAGTAGCTGGGAAGATGACGATTGATCATATCACTGATGAGGGCCAGAAAGGAGAGAAGTGTTGAAGGAGGTCACATCAACAGCCTCTGCTCTAAGTGGACAGACACTGTCCTGCCCATTAGGACAAGGCAGAGCAAGGGTGTGACCTGGGACAAATAGAGAAAACAACAGCAGTAATAATACCATAAAAGTAAGGATGCTGATGTGGGGAGTTTGTGCTTCCCAACATTTGTTTGCTTATTGGAAAACAAGCAAACAATCTTATCTTACTTGAATCTTTTATCTCAGTATTTTATTTTTACTTTTTGTAGGGGTGGAGTTTCGCCATGTTACCCAATCTAGTCTCGAACTCCTGGGCTCGAGCGATCCGCCCACCTTGGCCTCCCAAAGCACTGGGATTACAGATGGGAGCCACTGTGCCTGGCCATATATCTCAGTATTTCTTCATAGGAGTCTGCAGACCCTTGGAAATGCACCATGTAGCCATTCCACAAGAAAATGTTTAAAACTTATATTGCAATGTAAAATGTAAAACTCCATTGCGATGAAAAATCACAATTGAAAGACTACTTTTGACCCTAAAACTTTAGAGTTCATCATTGGAATTGCTTTGAATCCTTCACGCTTTGCTCCAGAAGTCTTCCTGAAGGCCCAGAAGGCTGTATCTTCTCTCAGGGAGCCTGAGGTGAGCAAGACTGGATCCTTGGTGTTCCTAGATTTCTTGCTTTCTCCTAAGAGGATGTCCATAATTTCTCCTAAAAATGCCCTCAGATTTGTATTCTATGAAATGATACATTTATTTTAACATTTATGCATTTAACATTGAAAATATCACCTTTCTACATATTTTAACAAAAAAAGAAGGGCAGTGTAGCCCTGTCTAGCGGTTAAGCTCCTCTGTCTTCCTGGCGATTTGGGCTCATTCCTTAACTTTGTTGTGCTGCAGTCTCGTCATCTGTAAAACTGTAGTAAATAGGATTGAACACATAGGATTGTTTTGAAGATGAAATGAGGAAATTCAAACAAAGGACATAATAATAGCTGGCACAGTACAAGGACACCAGAAATATCTGCTATTATTATTATTATCCTGCAGAAAACTGCCCTAGTTTTCTTCTAAAACTTCACATAATCCCTTGATGTCACACAGGGCCCTGGGCTAGTGGGAAACTCTAGGTTGTGGAGGAGAGAGTTGAGACAAAAATGGGTGGCAGGGACAGCGTGCATCAGTCACGTGGTTGGATTTGCCTTTATACGACTCAAAACATTTTGGATTTGTCCATTTCTCCTTTCAATTCTATCAATTTTTGCCTTATGTAATTGGAAGCCCTATTATTTGGTGTATACAGATTTATCCATCTTCTCGATGAATTGCCCCCTTTAGCATTTGCCATGTCCCTTTTTGTTCCTGATGTTCTTTGTTCTGAAATCTACACTCTTCAATGTCAATATAGTCAGTCCTGCTTTCTTTCGAGTAATGTTCTCACGGTAGGTCTTTTTTCATCCTTTTACTTTTAACAGTTCTATAGCTAAAGTAAATTTCTTGTATATAGAAAATAGTTGAGTCTTGCTTTTTGCCTTTTAATTGGAGTATTTAGGTTATTGTCATTTAATGTATTATCAATGTGGTTGGATTTATGTCTCTTCTCTTCTAAAAAATGTTCTATTTGAGGTCATCAACTACAACTCACTGTTTCAATTTGTAGTGGTTACCCTAGGGCTTACAATATACGTTTTTAACTTACCGTGGCCTACCTTCAAATAATATTATACCATTTCCCAGATGGGGTAAGAGACTTTACCACATTGTATGTACATTCCCTCCCATTTTTTGTGCTGCCTTTCCTTTGTTCTAAACTTTATTTCTATGTATGTTATAAGCCCACACAATATTTTTTACTATTTTTGCTTTAGACAATCAAATATTTTCTACTTTTCCATACCTTTTAGAGGTATCTTATATGTTTACTGTATCATTTAAGTTTTTTTCGTTTGTTTGTGTAGATACAAATTTCCAACTCATGTTATTTTCCTTCTTCCGGAAGAACATACATATTTCTTTAGTGCAGGATATAGGTCGCATTTTTCCTAAGCTTTCATTTCTCTGAAAAAGTTTATTTCATTTTCATTATTGAAAGATATTTTCACTGAATGTAGAATTCTACACTGATAGGGGTTTTTCTTGCTTTCAGTATTAAAAATGTTGCTCCATTGTCTTGGGCTCACATATCTTCTGATGAGAAGTCTGTTGTAATTGACATCTTTGTCTTTCTGTATGTAATGTTTCTTCATTCTCTGGATGTCTTTAAGATCTCCTTATCTTCACTTCTTATAAGCTTGACTGTGATACATCAAGGTTTTTTTTTTTTTTTTTTTTTTTTTTTTTTGCATATATCCTGCTTTGTGTTCTCTGACTTTTTGGGATTTGCAGTTTGTTGTATTTTATTAATGCTGATGAGGTCATTGCTGAGAAGTTTCTAAATATATCTTCTTCCTTGTTCTCTCTCTCTTCCCTTTCCTGGACTCCAGTTACAGGTATTTTAGATCATTGGATATTGTCTTGGAGTTCTTGAATGCTCTTTTATGTTTTTTGTTTGTTTTTTAATTTCTTCTTTGTGTTTCAGTTGGAAATGTTCCATTGACCTATTTTCCACACTCCCCCTCCCCTCAAGGGAATAGATCTTTGCTTTAGAACAGTGAGTAGGGAGCTTTCCAGCTCTTCCGCATCTTGAGGCTATAGTGTCATGAGAGAGGAGAGTTGGGGAAACACATGGGCTTTGTTCCTGCGGCTCCTCATAAGGCTCTCTGTTTCCTGCCCTGCTCTTGATCTTTCTCACCAGCATCTAGCAGAGATCCAGGGAAAAGAGCTAACAAGAGAGTGTGGAACCCCTTGTGTCTAGACTTCCTTGTGTTCCAAACTGTCATGCTAGCCTGTGTCAGCAGCCTTTAAGAGTTGTTACAATTTCACCTGTTTTCCCCTAGCACTTTTAGGGTGATCACCTATTCCTTCCATCTCTGCCCAAGGTGAAAGAGTTTGTATGTACCTGTCTTCAGAGGGTCTTGTCACTTCCTGGAATCTACTTTACTAGGTTGCCTCGTAGCCTCCGCTTTCAGATGGGCTCAAAACACTTACAGTCTCATAGATTATTCATGTAAGGTGAGAGCAACAATCTCTTGTGACTTTCTACAGCCTAAGCAGGAGCAGAGCTTCTTGGTATTGGATATTTTTAAAGACTGCCTCGCTAATTGTAAAGTGTAGACAAGCAGGGAATGGTACCTAATCCAGTTGAAATGAAAAGGAAATAACAATAGTAGCAATATTAACAATTAAAATATAAACAAGGATGGTTTTGCTGCTGGATAATCACTTTGTTTTTAACTCAGAGACAATTGTCAGTCATGGGAAGCAACTGCATTTCTCTCTGGTAGATGCTACAAAGATGACAGCCCAACTTTTCCAGTTCTTTGTGTATCACCTTTATTGGAAGAGATGCTCTGGGTCCCTGCAGAGGTCAGGCTCTTAAGATTAAGGGGTTTGGTCCATTGCTTAAATGTCTTTGAATTATATTGCTTTATCTTTCAAAATCCTTACATTTTCGTTTCCCTAAGTTAGACATATTTGTGATGAGTAAAATGATGATATGTTTAATTGTAGAATTGTAAGATATAAGAAACACCAAGTGTGTCCTTAAACTTCACATAGTTCCAGCACGTGGACAAGGGCCCCTGAGGGTGAGCAACCCTCAGCCAGGGCTTGAGCCCAAGAGGCAGCCCTTCTGCATGTGCCCAGGTCAGGGGCAGGTGGTTCATGTTCCAGCCTCGCCCCAGCCCATTTCACATCCCAACACATGCAGTTTTCTGTTGTTCTGCTCTGCTCTGTGTGTCAATGCGACCCATAAAATTCTCATGGAGACTAGAAGGTGCATGAATACATACTCAACAATGGTGATCTGATTAAATAGGAGCTCCCATTAATTTGGGGGCCATTGTGGGCACTTCACATGCTCTCTTCCACTCAGTCCTGCAAGGTACATGCTAACATTCTCATTTTTTTGAGACAGAGTTCCACTCTTGATGCCCAAGCTGGAGTGAAATGGTGCAGTCAGCTCACTGCAACCCCCACCTCCCAGGTTCAAGTGATCCTCCTGCCTCAGCCTCCCAAGTAGCTGGGATTACAGGCACCTGCCACCATGCCTGGCTAATTTTTGTATTTTTAGTAGAGCTGGGGTTTCACCATTTTGGCCAGGCTCGTCTCGAACTCCTGGCCTTAGGTGATCTGCCCGCCTTGGCCTCCCAAAGTGCTGGGATTATGGGCTTGAGCCACCATGGCAGGCCTATTCTTATCTGATTGAGGACATTGTGGCCAGAAAGTGTAATTAATTGATGAGTGGTCATGCAGCTGTCCCACGTCATTGATCCAGCATGGTCTGACCCCAGGTCAGATTATATTTGGGGCAGAGGTCTGAAAGACACTTACTCCCATCTCACATGCCAACCCTGAAAGCCCCCACTTTCCCAAGCCCAGGCAAATAATTGATGTAGTAGGTTTTAATAGCATCGTTTTCCTGAGAAGCCCTGTGGTTCTCTATGGCAAGCATTTCCCTCACCACGATGAGTAACTCATGCAACAGTGGGTGTGTCCCTGAGGATCTGTGGCTGGAGTATGTGGACACAGGCTTCAGTGGCCTGTACTAAATGGTCACCCACAGCCCGGACTTGAGGATGACAGAGGCTGAGGCCACAGGCACCAGGGCAGCTGGGTCTGTGGCAGGACCAAAGGGGTTCAGACATGAAACCACAAGTAATGGTGATATTAATAAAAACAAAAGTAGCAAGCATAGAGAAGTTGCACCTTTCTTAAAACTTTCTTTTACTCTACAGACAGAGTAAAACTTGTCTCAAGAATGTTCAGTATAGAATTCTTTTGCAGTGAGTTGAATTGTGGTCCCCCAAAATTTCTGTGTCGAAGTTCTGAAACCGAAGTACCTTAGAAAGTGACCTTATTTGGAAATAGAACCTTAGGAGATGCAGTTAGGCAAGGTGAGGTCATACCAGAGATCAGGGCCCTAATCCATATGACTGGTGTCCTTATAAAAGGGGGAAACTTGGATGCAGACGCATGGAAAGAAGATATTGTACAGAATCAGAGAGAATGCCATGGGAACATGGGGATGACTGTCACAAGCCAGGGGACACCTGGGGACACCAGATGCTGGAGAAGCTGGAACAGATCCTTCCTCCAGGCCTCAGAAGGTGCCAACTATGCCGACACCTTGATTCTACACTGCCAGCCTCTGGCACTGTGGGACCACGAATTTCCACTGTTCTATGCCACCTGGTTCGTGGTGCTTTGTTACGGCAGCTCCGGCAAACTAACCCACCTTCAGATCCAAGACGGTGTACACAGCACTCTGGAGGAAAATTCCCAACAAGTCACATATTTTTTAAAATTCATATCAATGAGAAGTTTTACATTATCTTACCAAATATAAAAGCACAGTCATCCTGCAAAATCCAAACGGAAAGGCATCTTCCTGATTTAATGATCGTGATTCTTAAATCCGACTCTTCCACACTGGGATCTTCACACTTGTCCTGAGGGTTTGAGCGCTGTGTCCGTGAGAAAGTGGAGTTGCTTGAGTTTGAGGAGTTGCATTGCCACTCTGTGTCTGCCAAGGCGGTCAGGGCTGAGCAGAACCTCAGGGTGAATGCCGGATCCTGTAGCCCAGGTTCCATCCCAGCCCCAGCACGGAGTGGGTGACTTCACCTGTCTGTGCCTCAGTTATCCCATCTGTAATATGGGGCCATTATTAGGAGCTTACCTGATAGAGTGCTGTGGGGATTTTGTCAACATATGTGTGGTTGGCTGAATAGTAACACCCGCCACCAAAAGATACTCATGTCCTAATCTCTGGAAACTGTAAATGTGAACTCACAGGGAAAAAGCAGCTTTGCAGATGGGATGAAGCTAAGATCTGAAGGAGGAAAGATTATCCCTGGTCCCGGATGCGGCCGTGGGTATCCTTATCCGAGGGAGGCAGAGGGAGACTTGGTACACACAGAGGAGAGGGTGAAGCCGAAGCAGAGACAGACCTGAAGATGCGGGCCCTGGAGACTGGAGTGAGGACGGCACCCCTGAGGAACCCGGCAGCTGGCAGAAGTGGGAGCGGCAAGGGACAGCTTCTCCCGTGGTGCCACCAGAGGGAGCACGGACCTTGATTTGAGACTTCTAGAAGGGAGAGAGTACTTCTCTGTTGCTTTCAAGCATCCAGTGTGTGGTCGTTCCAGCAGCCACAGGAAGAGCTCCTCAGCCTCGACAATATTGCCAGGGTGGGTTGGTGACCCTCTGTGGCAGGGGTCACCTCATGCATTGCAGGGTGTTTCACAGCACCCCATCGTCACTCGATAGATGCCAGGGGTGCGCCCACCTTGTGTGCTAACCAAAAATGTCTCCAGACACTGCCAGTTGTTCCCTGGGGACACAGAATCACCCCGAGTTGAGAAGTGAGAGTAAGGACAGCCCTGGCACTTGGCGAGACGCAGTGTAACCAGGGGCTGGTGTCCATCATTGCCCTTTCTCTTAGTGCCGAGACAAAGCTGAACTGTTCCTTCATACATCGCCCCCAAAGACCTCCTGGGTCAGAGGGGACTGAGGGGTTCCCACCTGTGAGGACATCATGGGCAGGGAAAAGGGGAGAGACGGAGGTGGCCTGAATGCAAACACCAGTTCCTCTGGAATACCCTTTTCCCTAAGAAAAATGCTTTTGAATTTGGTATTCTACAAAAATGTTACAGCTGTATTTGCACGAGGATACGAAGTATTCCTTTAAGTCCTGGGATCACGTCCACTCCATGACACTGCCACCTGGTGTAGCGCCTCGTTGTGGGAGCTCAGTCCCCTCTTGGGCACCGTGGGACACAGGGCTGCTGTGTGGTTGGAGCAGGAGCTCAGGAACAGCGCAGGAACTCAGCAGGCCTCCAACACCAGAGGCAGCCCCCGTCATCCACACTGAGGAAGATGCAGTTTTAACCCAAGACTAAACCACAGGGCTATGTGATGCCGGGAAATGGCAAACACTTCTCTTTTTTTTTCTTTGGAGACTGAGTCTTGATATGTTGCCCAGGCTGGAGTGCAGTGGCACAATCTCAGCTCACTGCAACCTGTACCTCCCAGGTTCAAGCGATTCTCCTGCCTCAGCCTCCCGAGCAGCTGGGATTACGGGCATGCGCCACCACGTCTGACTAATTCTTGTATTTTTAGTAGAGATGGGGTTTCACCATGTTGGCCAGGCTGGTCTCGAACTCCTGACCTCAAGTGATCCATCTGCCTCAGCCTCCCAAAGTGCTGGGATTACAGGTGTGAGCCACTGCGCCCGGCCACTCCTCTTCTTTAGAATCCAGTTGGCAGCGCTCCCCAGCAGAGCCAGAGTTCCCAGAGGAGAAAAGGATTGTATGTTTTGAGGAGAGAGAGTCATGCCTGTCTAAATGAGGTCAGGAAGTGATTGAGGGAGAGGAACGTTCGTGAGCACAGAGGACACGCATGCCTCCATGACCCGCACGCCTCCATGACCCGCATGCTGAATTTGGAGACAGCAGTCTCCTCCAAAGGCCTGGTGTCCCTGCAGCTGCCCAGACAGCTGCAGGTTGGGGTGAGCAGGGGTGCGCAATGCTCCCCCGATACCCCAAGCACCTCCAGGTCATGATCCCTCACCCTCTGTGTGTCGAGGGACACAGCAATTGGGGAGCACTGGGTTCCTGGGGGTTCAAGATCTCAGTGCAGGTAATTTTTAAAAATTCTCCTTTTATGCCTTTCTATCTCCATGCCCTGTCCTATAAAATGTGAGTAAGGGGCCTCACCTCTGTGCTTCTAGAGACATGTACACACAGTGGTGTCTGAAGGCTGTCACACACCAGTGTCATGACAGATTGTACGGTCCGTTATTTGAACAGTGTCTCACCCCATTTGTGGGCATATCTGTACCCCAACACAGGACTCGGACAAGGGGGGAGCCCATATGTGAAAGCTGAAGGCCTAAAGAGGATGGATGCAAAGAAAGTGCCATTTAAAGTAGCCGGGAGAAAGTTCTAAAGTTTCTGAATGAGGAGAAGAATTGCTGTTTGGTTGGAGGCAGCCAGCTGGAGGGTAAGCATTTGAGAGGAAAGTCCCCAGGCCTCTTCCCCAGGAGCAAGAGAAACTGCTTCTGCATGGTGGTGCTGAGGGCTCTGAGCTGTTTCCCCCAGGGGAGGGCTTGCCCTGGGCTGGGTTTCTCGGTCCCTGAGAGCCAGAGCCTGGTTGAAGAGGTGTCCCAGGAGCTGCCTGGATGAGACCTGTATGTCCCCGTGGTCCCCAATCTCCAAGCCCCTCTCTCAGCCATTAGAAACATCATCAGTGGCCGGGCGCAGTGGCTCAAGCCTGTAATCCCAGCACTTTGGGAGGCCGAGACGGGTGGATCACGAGGTCAGGAGATCGAGACCATCCTGGCTAACACGGTGAAACCCCGTCTCTACTAAAAAATACAAAAAACTAGCCGGGCGAGGTGGCGGGCGCCTGTAGTCCCAGCTACTCGGAAGGCTGAAGCAGGAGAATGGCATAAACCCGGGAGGCAGAGCTTGCAGTGAGCTGAGATCTGGCCACTGCACTCCAGCCTGGGTGACAGAGCGAGACTCCATCTCAAAAAAAAAAAAAAAAAGAAACATCATCAATCTCCAATATTCCCAGGACAAGGTATCCTCAGGATGATGCTCACTTTGTGTCTTATCTAGATTTCCAGAGGGAAGAAGACAAATTCCCCAAACTTAACATATGAGAGCTTAAGACACCACTCTCTGGATATTTGAGTATAGGAGACAGTAGCCTTGTATTAGACTTTGTCTAGTCCAGATTTCGGTTCATGGATGACCACATCTGAATTGGCAAATAATTCATCAAGGGTGGGGCGTGGTCAGCCCATCCCACAGCGCACGGGAACCCGGCAACCGGTTGCCACAGCACAGCATTAACCCTAAAACCCTTCATTCTGGTACAGAGAGATCTCCTGGAGGGGTGGCGGGTCCACCTGCAATTCCGTCCACACACAGGGGTCTTGGACAGCAGCTTTTTAACAGGCTGTGCATCAGAACCACCTGCAGATCTTTAAATAATCCTGATGCTCAGCCCTATTCCATTCACTTAGGTCAGTATCTCTGGGAACATGAGTATATTCTCAAACACACCCCACGTGAGGTTCATGAGTGGCCAGATCGGAGAACCACTGGTCTAACGAGACAGCCTCCTCTGGCACAGGACACAGCAGAATCATGGAATTTCAGAGGCTAGAATGTGGGAGCGAGTGAGGGAAGAAGGCGGGCAAGGCGCTGGCATGGAGCAGCATGGAGCTGGTTTGAGAACAAGAAGGAGAATATCAACAGCAATGATACTAACATCCAGAAATGTCTAGAACAGTCGTGCTGCCATGTAATTGCTTTGCACTGTGAATTGTGGATGTGATTAAGTTTCTTTTTTTTGTTTTGTTTTGTTTTTTAGATAGAGTCTTGCTTGCTCTGTCACCCAGGCTGGAGTGCTGTGGTGTGATCTCTGCTCACTGCAACCTCCGCCTCCCAGTTTCAAGCAATTCTTGTGCCTCAGCCTCCCAAGTAGCTGGGACTACAGGTGTACACCACCATGCCTGGCTAATTTTTTTTTTTGTATTTTTAGTGGAGACTATTTTTTGTATTTTTAGTGACCATGTTGGCCAGGCTAGTCTCAAACCCCTGACCTCAGGTGATCTGCTTGCCTCGGCCTCCCAAAGTGCTGGGATTACAGGCGTGAGCCACATACCTGTCCATGGATGTGATTATGTTTCTAACAGCTGAGAGAGAGGCTACAGCAAGTCTTCACCAATTTTTCCATCAAATTCTTGCCAAGTTGAACAAATAGAAGGTCACCACGTACCCTGGTGAGTCTGGAGTGATAGGATGAAAGCATTTAATTTCTATCATTTTTTTTTTCCTTCTTGAGCTTTAAAGTTAATTAAAATTTGATGTTTTTCTCCCTATTTTTGCATGTCTTTTGGGGTATAAAATAATGGTCTTTTTTTATTTTCTAAGTTTTCAAAGTAGAAGATGTGCCAGGGGCTTTATATTATCCCAGTCCACAGCCAGGTAGCCGAGGGTGATCGGGCCCCTACTCTGGAAAGCACAGGCTCAGAGCCCAGCGTGAGGTCCACCCGCCTCTGGCAGGGACCTGGGATGACAGGACCCGGGGAGGAAAGAGGGTGATCTGTGCTCTCGCCTCTCCCCAAGCTGCTGGTGTTCCTCACCCTTGAGTTCATTCCTGTTGTCTCACTTTCTCACTCACCCCATCTTTTGAGTTTATGTCTGAGGTAACCCTCTGAGTCCCTCTCTGATTGGAGGGAGAGAATATAACAAACCATCACAACAGCAATTTGATGAAACAGGAGCTCCTGTGTATAAGGGACCATCACAGGCAGTGGCAGTGTGAGGGTTGAGCCCACCCAACAACACCCACTGTGGGTGTCCATCTCCCTCTGAGAGGAAGTGGACAGCAGAAAGATCCATTCATAGCCAGGAGCTCCCATGGCTGGCTGAGTTGCACTTGGTCCAGACACCTTCGCCAGCAGGCCAGAGACCAGGGTGGAAATCTGAGTCCTTTGTGTAGTTGGGGAGGAAAACAGGCTCTATCTACAAAGAGAACACAATGGAGTCGGTGGGGTTTCCTTCAGGTCTGCTGGGTAGATGGGTTGGGGAGATGGAGAGGGAGTGGCTGTGCTGGGACCACGTCCCGCTCTAGATAGACAATGCCATCCAGTCCATTTGGACTTCCAGAAAGGGTGGTACATTGGGCACTGGAGAGTTGCCGGCTGAAGAGGTGAACAAAGGCAGCCTTGACTAGGGACAGCATGGCTATCCTCCTGAGCAATAGTTTTGCTTCATCCTGAAGAACAGCACCCATCAGCCATCTCAGTGTTGCTGGTGACTGCAGACCCACAGGGGTGCGTGCGTGATCTAGGCCAGAGCTTTCTTTCATGATATGTTTTCTTATTTTCTGGGTTCTTTTCAGTGGTAATTTTTCAAAAGTTTTCGTTTTGTTTTGACTTTAACAAGTTGAAAGATAAATCCGCTCTGTTGAATTATTAATTTAAAATTGAGGCCAGGCGCAGTGGCTCATGCCTGTAATCCCAGCACTTTGGGAGGCCGAGGTGGGCGGATCACAAGGTCAGGAGATCGAGACCATCTTGGCTAACACAGCAAAACCCCATCTCTACTAAAAACAAAATAAATAAATTAATTAATTAATAGCCGGGCGTGGTGGCAGGCGCCTGTAGTTCCAGCTACTTGGGAGGCTGAGGCAGGAGAATGGCGTGAACCCGTGAGGCGGAGCTTGCAGTGAGCCGAGATCGCACCAGTGCACTCCAGCCTGGGCGACAGAGCAAGACTCCCTCTCAAAAATAAATAAAATAAAATAAAAAATAAAATAAAATAAAATAAAATAAATAAAATAAAAT